>NW_025765001.1:0-301134 GCF_003918875.1 Haliotis rubra | reverse complement strand
GAGCGACTACTGCGGCGCAGGATCGCTACATCCGGGTACATCACCTGCGTCATCGAACAGTTACAGCGACCAGTACCGCTCGACAAATACCCGGATTGAGGGGGCTTTCTGCACAGACCGCCAGGAACAGGCTGAGAGAGGGTGGTTTACGTGCCAGAAGACTTTATTTTGGCCCTGTGCTTCGACAACAACATCGTCGACATCGAGTTCAATGGTGCACCAACGTTCAGGCCTGGAACCTACCGAATTGGCGTAAAATCTGGTTCAGTGATAAATCACGATTTCTACTGGAACGACGCGATGGAAGAATGCGGGTGTACAGACGTCGACGTGAACGTTTCGCCGACGCTTGCGTTCCCCAGGTGGACAGATTCGGCCGGGGCAGTGTTATGATGTGGGGGAGCGATCACCTGCCGTAGGAGAAGTGATTTGGTGTTGATCCAGGGCAACCTGACAGCTCAACGGTACTGTGACGAAATCCTACGCCCACACCTCCTTCCAATCATTGATCGCCAGAGGGAGTTGTTTCAACAGGACAATGCCAGGCCCCACACAGCACGTCACACTAGAGACTTCCTCCAGAACCACAACATCAATGTGCTCCCCTGGCCCTCACGATCACAGGACTTAAACCCGATCGAACATCTGTGGGATGCCCTGGACTGACGGGTGCGACGCCGTAACCCTCAGCCCCAGACACTTCAGCAACTCGCACAGGCACTGCAGGCAGAGTGGGCTGCGATTGGGCAACACGAGATTCTGAGACTTATTCGTTCGATGCCGAGGCGATGCCGTGCAGTTCTGGGATGCCAACGGTGGTCACACGAGGCATTGACTTCAGCGCCACCACACGTCTCCATGTGACACTCAAACTGACTTTCCTCAAGTTGGTGCCAAAGACGGATAAGTCTGCATTCCCAGTGTGCAATTTCGCTATATTTCATTGACTCATAAAGCCTACAAGATTTTTCAAAATAAACATAACAATACAGTTGAAATTCCTATATTCGTTTCTTTTTGGGGAGAGTATACTTACATTGTACTGTTGGCCTCCGGGCCAGATATACCAATAAAATATGTCTGTCTGACAACAGTCAAATGCCAGTTTAATGTGGGAGAAGGGCCCACATATGAAGGGGCAGACCTTTAAATATCCTATTAAATACAGGTAAATGGTAATGTAAATTGCAAAAGAAATCTACTGCAAAGAAACAACCAACTAATTCTGGGTCACCATCAAGACATTAAAGATCAGTCCGCCACTCATTGCAAACATTCCTCTGTATCTGTTGTGGGATGTATTTCGACTTTTGTTGTTCTGGAAGGCATTGATCGAAACTAGTAACATGTGAAAGATGTTTTCTAGTAGATTTGCTTATCGATTGTTAAATATTTACGGATTGTTTCACATACCATCTGTCGTAAGACTGAAATAGTGGTTGTGACGTCACAGAGGAGCAGTATGTTGAAATCGGACACGGGCACCTTCTCAACATCTCTCAGAATTGTCATGATATGTTCCTCTGTTGAGAAGCTAATGTCATAGTCCACACAGGGAATGCCTGCTGTTTCCAATGAACGTCCAAAATGTACATCTGAAACAAGTTTGAAACAACCCTTGACAACAGATCAGTACTCTGGGCCGAGTTCCAATTTCAAGAAGAATTCAAAGAGTTTCATACTTCAGTTCATTACACCAGGCATCCCCTTTGTTTATCATACAATGACAATCGTACAAATGACCATTTCATATGATTTGTTTAACATAAAATCAACAAAAGTATGTTCTATATGTAACATTAAACTTTATGATGACGTTGATATTTGTGACGAAAGTTTAAGGTTACATCCATAATACTCAAGATTCCACATTTTCTGGTTCAGAATATTGCCCATTCGTATCCCTTGTCAAAATATGACTGGATCCGAGTAAACTCGACCTTAAACCCTTTAAGTATCTGGTATAGGGCACGGATACAAAAGATCTAGATCAGATTCTCTCACCTCTTGGTAAAATGGAAAATATAAATCCGTATTTAGAATCTAGTTTGCTACTTTTGATTCTATTTACAACGAATTTTAATGAACTAGCACCTTGTCCTGGTCTTAGTCTATGTATAAAACTGCAATGTCAAACATGGATTTGCTCCAAAACATCGGCAGCTACAAAACATGACCTTCCGTCATTCTGCTGTCAACCAGAATGATACCAGTGTTCAAGAATGACTTTGTTCGAAACTGTCACTTTATAAAAGTTACGCAAGATACTTAGTTACATCATTTTCAATAATAACTCAAGAAGTGATAAATTTCAAATTACCATTGACATTGTTTGTTTATAAATTCTCGCAAATGTGAGTTTTGATATTCGGGAATTAACATGTTGGTTCCAAGGTGCACAATGTGCTGGTTCACTAATGTCATATCTTTATATCAATGTTATATCTAACATAAAGGTCAATCAGAACTTAGGCAAAATTAACAAAACTCGCATGGAATAGTGATCAGTATAGAGTTGCATACATGTTACCACTCCGAAACAACATGAAATCAAGTACTCTACGTCCGTATTGAAATGTGCATGAAATGACTCATTTTACATGCAATAACTCACCCAGCTCCTGCTCATGTAAGACAAGCACGGACTGCCAGTTGAGGGACATCAGAAGCTGCAACAGCATGGCGTTGTGCTGTTACTGTTCCGGCGATGGTCAGCTTGTGAACAGATTTAACACCGAAGAAAGGCAGAGAGCTTGTTATGTAGATGTCCACATGCAATAATCAAGAAAGTTTACTCAATATGTCAGCCTTCTTTGTTTTCAATCTTTGCCTGAGGGAATGTTTTAAATACTGTTTGTGACAAATATTAGCATACTCAGAGATAACTGAATGTGACAGGATGTATTCAGCTAACTCTGTAATCTGATGATAGATCATCGATAATATTGATAGATATGAACAGCGGGTCTCAGAAACATCGGTAGACGATTGATTCTTTCAGAACAAAAATTGCTTTGCTTCCCATTAGCCACTGACATGACCGTCGATATGCAGACATAATGTCGTAACCGGCGATTGGGTGTCAGTAAACCCTACCCCAGCTACCTATTAATTATGGTCGTTCCACATTGTCCGGGGTGATGTAAGCTCAAGTTACACACTCGCTTGGTCCATGGGGATGTTAAGTCTAGGAGTGAGAGGTTAGACGACTGTAACTCCTCAATAAACACATTTCATTCATGTGCTGGCCCTCTAGCATACAATGAAAAACTCAACACCAGGTTTTATACTCACATAGATTTACTCGATCCCTCTCTTCATTACAAGGTGCGTGATCTGAACAGGATGGGGCAAGCTCTTCACCAGATATGGATATCGATCGCGATGCGAACGTTCCGCTAACTTTGTAACCCGCACCACTTTCTAGTGCTGACGGTATCTTTTTAAGGTGTTCGAGCCTGCTCCAACCTTGTCACATGACCCTATACAATCCCTCTGATTTGTTAAAAATTACATCATTCCATGGTCTCATGTCTTGCCTCGTGATCGGAAAATTACTGAAAACTCTCAATTATAAACCCGTAATAGCATTGCTTTTCTGATGCAATCACAGTAATCCTCACAAACGAATTTGTGATACGTTTCTTGTATAACAGATGCCTTTTTTAACCTTATAACATCCTCCGCCTGTGGACAAGAGCTGCCCACAGCTCGGAATAAGTAAACATGAGTACATGGAGGCGATGTGTATAAAGACAACCAAATCTACAACCGAAGCAATACAGGAGCACAGAACTCGACTTGGATATTAGGAGAATTTTGAGAGAAATCTGGACAAAACGCGAAACTGGCAAACATGTCCAAGGTACACTAAATTACGTTCGAAAAATGGGAAGAAAATGGCTCCCATGTTACTTCGTAATACCACAAAGCATGTACACAACACAACACAATACAATACAATCCTATTCCGTTAAAGTTCATAAAGGTAATAAAGACGATTAAATGTCACTTCGTATGACCATATCTGGTCTGATCATTCACAAAAGTTCACTTGTCATCGGTCCCCAAACGAATTCACTAGCACTGTCTTGGGCAGGAAAAGTCACAGCATGAGCTGTCCGGTATTTTGTACCGAACTCCACAACGAAATGTCAGATGGAACACACAGCGAAGAGTTAGTGATGTAACACACAGCCTGGCAAGATCTCAGATGATGATCTTGGGATGGAGCCTCGTGGGAAGATGAAAAATGTTCGCACCTAAGTAGACTGGTAGACGTCGTTTATCTTGCGAACAATCGACCGTGTCGAACGATGATGTCAGAAGAAGGTGTACCAGGCGATGATAGAAACCAACTGTCTTATGGCGTGTGTCGTGTGGAACGACTGTGCCTGGCGTATAGTGGTTGTCACCGCGTGTGGAGTCAGATGATTGATGGCAGAGGGGATCCGACGACAGTGGAGGAAGTGCTTAACTTCCATCCTAACAGAACATGAGCCGGAGATGGAGCTGCAACACTTGAAAAACAGTGTTAAGCCACAACCCACATATTTGTAACCGGAAGTGAATGGAAACAGTATAGTGAAATATGGATACATATATCAACATGGAATACTACGATCTTTTCTGGACAGAAGGCCATGGAGGTAAACGATCAAACTACTATACGCTTATTAAGACAAAGTACGATACTGACGTAGCCTACTAATACGAATTGTATTCCAGTAATCCAGTTCCTACTGGTCATATTCATAATATGGAAATGACATAAAGAGATACAAGATCGCAGTCATAGAAAGCATGGACGTAATCTATAATCGTCGATATGACTATGAACAATTAAGGTACAACATTCAGTAAATGCTTTGTGGTGTACGAGAAGACAACGAACAACATAGATACATATGTGAGGGATTGAGGGAATACATTGAAACACTGATGAAACTTGATCCTATCAAGTAATATTAAGGAGAAGCAACTGGAGAATAATGTATAGTATGTAACTACCGGCTACCCATAATATGTGAGATACACAGTCCGAATACAATTAGTATCTCTATGGCAATGTATATATATTACAATATTGTTGTAAGAATGAGTATTACTATATAACTGAATATGCCTCTGGTGACTCGGTAGTGATATTAGAGACAAAACCATGATGGCATATGAAAACAGAACACAAAATATTAATACAACTTCCGAACATGGAGTATTTATCGGATACCATCACCTATGAAATTCTAAACCATTGTATAATCTCAAGTGCTCAATGTACCGTACTGACAAGTGTTAGTTGCTTGTTGCACTTGATCATAGTATGAAATATAACGTATAAAAATATTAACTAGGACAATGAAAATGTCGCATTTGTCTACACATGCCAGATGGCAAAGACTACGAGGTTAAGGCAGCTTTAATATGATGGACAGGATGCTGTCTCCGATATGGATTATGTCACAGGTAACGAGAAAGCTGCCCCACACTGTTGGAGGCCTATTAATTATATTGTCTAGTGGGAAGAAAAGCTCTTAAACCAGTGATATAAATCTTCACAGAAATATGTAGACTGTGACGGGTGGGAATTTGCAAAGAAGAAAAATCAAAATGTAAGTATTAAGAATGGAATTCCGGTTGAATATAAAAATCAGTGAGAGGATTTCCGGCTGATAATGTCAAGTCTCGGGAAATTAGAATAGTGAGACCATCATCTCACAACAGGGTTGGTGGAAGGGAATATTTCTAAATACCATCAATTATAAAGCATTATAAGCTCTTTCTTACACTGGGAAGAAAGATGTAAATCAACGTGAAATTTCTTGTCCTTTTTTTGATGGTCACGTTATTATCAAGTCATAAATGTGTAATTTTAAAAGCATAATTTTCGAAGGTAAGTTGTAAAAGTTTTGAAAAGTTTCAAAAAATTCCGATATATGTAAAAATATAATTGGTTATAATTTTGAAGTTGAATGCTCATGTCAATATCGAATGCATCACGTTTCAACGCAAAATGACAAGGAATTTTAAATATACAAATCTGACAAGCTGGACGCTTCTCATTGCGACCATTGCAGGTTAAAATAATAGTTTTATACCACTAAAAGGAATAAGGCCTGGTTCGATTTCGAGAGCCATCGAACGAAGCCCGTTTAATTTAAATTTAACGTGACACAAGTATTTAATTCGTCTGTGTTGAAAATCTCGAGTAGAACATTCAATATAGTGATAGTATGCTTCTACAACAGCCAAATAATCAGGTAAATTCATAACCTGTTTGACTTGTTTGATTAATAAGTAAGCCGAATGAACTTATTCGATATACATGTACATCGAGGAGAGTGGAATGAGTTTGAATAGGAACAATATGCGAAATTAAAATTGACTCTCCAGTCCGAGAACAATGAACAGCACGTTAACTATAATTATAACTTGGATCTAATGAGCATTATGAAACAACGGATATTGCACATTAGGACGTTTCTGAATCATGTTAAAGCTTTCTTTACTTCTTTAACTGGGAGCAAACATGGTCTCAAATGGTGATGACTTAACTGTTTAATTACCAAATACATATAATCAATTTCTTGTCGAATAGTTGTTAGGAATGTAAGGCGATCTAACAAAATTGTCATAGAAATAAACACACTTTCTTCACATCTTGTATGTGTCCAGCAAATTCTTATCGTGTCTATGGTTCGTTACTGAACCATAAGGAGCGGATGAAATACGAGCATTTGTGTTAGACATGTACATGTCTGTCGACATCTGACAAACTTTTAAAAACACGAAAATATTAGTTACATACTACTATAATTGTCTCATATTCTGAATATTCGACTCTAGCAGTGCCAAAAAGGGAACGACCCATTGATCCAATAAATGAAAGAATTCCTCGTTTTGTACGAGAATCCGTATATATGAACATTAATGTACAGAATTAATATTCCAGTGTCATTAGCTACCACTGTTCAGTACGCGGGGAACCTTTTTTCCGCCTGTTTTATGCATCCATCTATTACATCGACTGAATAACCATTGTAATGAGGTAATGAGGACGTACCAAACGTTTTGGTAATTTGTCCTATCGCGCATTCTGGATAAATCTGTCATTTTGTATTGGAATACATGCACTCATTTGTTTTGAAAAATGAATAATTACGTATACACAAAATTTTATTCGGAATGCAAACAATCGCCATACTGATCGAAGGAGTCTCCCGACTGCTAAAATATAAAGAATGGGATTATGAACATAAATATAAACTTGAAAATAAGTAATATATATATCTCATCAACATTTTGTACGAAAGGTTTCCATGCATTCTGAAACCGAGCAATGATGAGAATCATTCATCTCGAGACTTTTCTTGTAAATAGAAATTGACTGTATCTGAAAAGTATGATACCAATTGTCACAAGTAGGTAATGGTAATCTCACACAAGTAACCGTGCGAATAAGCAACAGACATAAATAGTAGTAGTAAATACTGCATCAGCATGTTTCACCAAAACATTTCTCTTCATGGAACGTATATTTGTATCCGTACAGAAGAACCCGCAGACTCCACCATGTCGTAACCGGCGATTGGGTGTCAGTAAACCCTACCCCAGCTACCTATTAATTATGGTCGTTCCACATTGTCCGGGGTGATGTAAGCTCAAGTTACACACTCGCTTGGTCCATGGGGATGTTAAGTCTAGGAGTGAGAGGTTAGACGACTGTAACTCCTCAATAAACACATTTCATTCATGTGCTGGCCCTCTAGCATACAATGAAAAACTCAACACCAGGTTTTATACTCACATAGATTTACTCGATCCCTCTCTTCATTACAAGGTGCGTGATCTGAACAGGATGGGGCAAGCTCTTCACCAGATATGGATATCGATCGCGATGCGAACGTTCCGCTAACTTTGTAACCCGCACCACTTTCTAGTGCTGACGGTATCTTTTTAAGGTGTTCGAGCCTGCTCCAACCTTGTCACATGACCCTATACAATCCCTCTGATTTGTTAAAAATTACATCATTCCATGGTCTCATGTCTTGCCTCGTGATCGGAAAATTACTGAAAACTCTCAATTATAAACCCGTAATAGCATTGCTTTTCTGATGCAATCACAGTAATCCTCACAAACGAATTTGTGATACGTTTCTTGTATAACAGATGCCTTTTTTAACCTTATAACAATAATGTTTGCATTCACGATGTTTATGGTGCTAAAGATTTTTTATTTTTTTTTGTTCAAGGTGCAATTACCAGTAGTATCAGTCGATATAAGATGCAAGTCACATTTGAGTGGTAACTTTATTTTATCTTCGTACGATATATAGTTGCAAGGACTGAAATATCCAACTTGGTTGTGTGTGGTTCACGTCAGCCTATTATCAACAATGTTGACAAGGTTCTATCCGACGCATTATGGGTAGATTCAGGGTAGATTGTCATTGTGGACAAATACATTAAAATGTTAAAGTCTAAATATCTTAACTTGTATTTTTCTTTAAAGAATACAATACGATTTTTTAATATATACTAACCACATAAAGAAACTGTGCATTGACAAAATATTATCCCAGTTGATAAGTACGATAACAATGTCAAAGGTACATATAAACTTTAATGGAGGGATCATGAGACCATAACAAGTCGGGAGAATTTCAATTGAAAAGTCAATCACAATGACGTCACGAGTCCACAAGCGGGACAGGGGTCAAACGACCATGTCACAAGCTCAATAACGGGTATGTCCACTATCGGCATTGAGAACAGCAGTGCATCGACGACGCATAGAGCCTATCAAACGTGCAAGGAAGGCTTGTGGGATGTCACGCCAGATTCTCTCAAGTTCTGTTGCAAGGTCAAGGACGTTATCTGGCGGATGAGGAAGACGGCGTAGACGTCGATCCATCTCGTCCCAAACATGCTCTATCGGGCAGAGATCCGGTGAATTTGCAGGCCAAGGCAGTAAGTCAACGTTGTGGTGTTACAAGAAATCCATAGCAACCCTTGCCGTATGAGGGCGGGCATTGTCCTGTTGGAATGTTAACCCAGGGCCATGACGTTGCAGAAAAGGAATTGCCACAGGTCGAAGAATCTGATCCCTGTAGCCCACACCAGTTAAGATGCCCTGAACAATCACCAAAGGAGTTCTTTGGCGTGCTGTTATTCCACCCCAAATCATCACGGAACCACCTCCAAAGCGATTCCTCTCCAAGACACAGGCCTGTGCATAACGTTCTCCCACGTGTCTATGGACACGTTGACGTCCATCACTATGGGAAATGTTAAACCTGGACTCATCTGTAAAAACAACATTTCTCCACCAAAACAAGGGTCTGCGGACATGATTTCGGCATCACATTCGGCGAGCTTGTCGATGACGTTGTGTCAGGATAGGCCGTATGGCGGGACGTCGTTGTCTGATCCCGTGATGACGTAAACGTTGTCGAACTGTGTTGGGGTGGGTACGGCGAAGTCCTGGGATGGTTCGGGCAGTCATCACTGCAGTCTGAAACCTGTGGCGCAGATGGGTCACCCTTATCCATCTGTCCTGTCTTGGCGTTGTTACACGTGGACGTCCAGAACGTGGCCGATCGTTGACGTCATTTGTGTTCTGGTAGCGTCTCACCAGTGCAGAAATGGTGTTCCGGTGGCAGTGGAAATGTGCAGCCACTTGTCGTTGAGACATTCCCCCACGGACCGTCCCAATGGCCTCATGACGTTGTGCAGACGTGAGCCTTGGCATGCTATGCGTTTCAATAGCGGTTTAATTTTTTGAACGATCGCAAGGGCAGGGGTTGAGCTTTTAAAAGTGACAGTATTGTGTGGCATTCATTTGCTCTGTTTCTCTTTCCCGGAATGCACGTGCAACAACGTATTGCACGTCTCAAGGACGAGCCCATTGACGTCACGGAACGTGGCACGTGCATGCATGTTGGATACATGTCACTTATCTCTGAGTTTAAATCCTTATGTGTCTACACAGGTTTGATAAATTTAGATTTTAAATTTGTGTATGCACAGTTTCTTTATGTGCCTAGTATATAAGGAATCTCCATTATAAGTAATATAATTACCTTGAAGAAAAGCATTCCAATGTTGATATTAGTACTGAAAACCAAGTTAAAAACCTGCTTGTATTTCTGGAAACAAAGGAGAGTTAATGGCAGAGCTGTCATCACGTGACCTGACGTCATAAATAGAGTGAGTGAGTTATTATTTAACGTCACATCGGCAATATTTGAGCCATATCGTGACGAGAACACTTGACATTCAAATAGCATGTATATAGAGATTATAAAACCTGCCGACGAAGGACAGTAAAACAACTAGAGTATCACAGATATATATGTAAAACTAGTAATTGAATCTAAAACATGTTGACTATAGGGGACAACACAATAGGAAAATGGGCTATAGATCGCCAACAACTGAAGGTAGATCACCATACTAGGAACCATTGGGACTTACAGTACTTTTGCTTCCTGCATGGACCCTAGTTGGATTTACACCATCCCTTCAGCCATTGGCGTTTATACCGAGAATTAGCCATACATTAAAATGACAAGAATACTACGATTAAAAAACCTGGTATACTTAAATGTACTTGAAATGTTTTGGGACTTACGTAACCCTCTCAGGAGGACAATAATTTTACAATACTTCAACCCCCTTTGAGGGTACAGCCACTAACAATCTAAGGTACTAATCAAATCTACCAATAATTAAAATACAGATATGTACAGAACATATTATTCAAAATTCATTTATTAAGTCAATTTCTTTTAAAAAGCCAATAATTAAATGAAAATTAACAGTGTTAAAAAGATCCTTAACTGTTTTCACATTGAAGTATTTATCCCTTATGATGGAGAATTCAACACAATCAAGCAGGACATGCTTGACAGTGGTTCTCTCATCACAAGGGATACAAAACGGAGGATCCTCACCTTTCAATAGGTACGCATGAGTGTATCTAGTGTGGCCAATACGACATCGTCGCATGATGACCTCTTCAAATCTGGACTGACAACCCAAGTAAGTGTAACCGATATAGGGTTTTATTTCATGTAATTTATTGATACCTACTTGGGTGTCCCACTTCTTCTGCATCAGATAACGAATGTAGGTTCTAATGCAAGCTTTGTGATCAGAGTAAGGAATAAGAAGTGGTGTCACAGATTTGTTTAGTGCTGCCTTAGCAGCAAGATCAGCCATTGTGTTCCCAGAAATGCCAACGTGGCTGGGTAACCAACAGAAGACGATGTCGCATTGGCCAGTAGCAAGATCGTTATATAATTCGATTATTCCAATTAAAAGTGGATGTTTGCAAGACAGATTTTTAATAGCCTGAAGGCAAGAAAGAGAGTCAGAAAAAATTATATACTGTTTATGTTTGGGATGTCTTTGAATATATTTAAGAGCTGTTAAGATGGCGTTTGCTTCTGCTGTAAATATAGAGCTGTTATCGGGTATTCTAGAAGATATTGTTCTGGATCCAATGACAGTGGCACATGCCACTGCGCCACCGTCCTTGGACCCATCTGTAAATAAGGATTTGTGTGTATTATATTTAGTTTTTAATTGATTATATTCTTGTTTATATTGTAATTCATTAGTTTCAGATTTCTTAAACTTTGTCAGAGTTAGGTCAACTTCAGGTCTAACCAGTTGCCAAGGAGGAGAAGAAAGAAGACGGGAAGGAGCTATATTTTCCAGCTCAATGCCGGCAGCAGACAGGAATGGCTTAATTCTGTGCCCAAGAGGCGGAACAAGAGAAGGTTTTTTGTTGTATAAATCCTCATAGAGGGGATGAAAGACACAGTTATATGCAGGGTTAGACTCATTAGAATATAGTTTAGAAATATATTGTAAAGATAATTTTATGAGCGTTGTGCAAGAGATGGCTCATCTGCCTCGACGTAGAGACTGTCAACAGGAGAAGTTCGAAAGGACCCAAGACAAAGTCTCAGGCCTTGGTGGTGGACAGAATCTAAAAGTTGTAGGTTGCTTTTGCAGGCTCCACCATATACGATGGAGCCATAATCAAGTTTGGAACGGACCAAGGATCGATATAGGTGTAGGAGAGTGGCTTGATCCCCTCCCCACTTAGAATTTGAAACAACTTTCAACAAGTCAAGTGCCTTCAGGCATTTAGTTTTAAGGGATTTAATATGCGGCAGAAACGTTAAATGAGAATCAAATATTAAACCCAAGAACTTGGCCTCCTTTACAACTTTGATGGAAGTGCCATTGAGAAACAGTTCCGGGTCTTTATGCGGTTTATATTTTCTACAAAAATGTATACAATTAGTTTTGGATTTAGAAAATTTAAAGCCGTTATCAAGACACCATTTATTTATTTTATTTAAACACAGCTGCATTTGCCGTTCAATGGTATGCATATTCTTACCGCGACAAGAAATAAACTTAAGTACAAAAAGAAACGCTACAAACAAAAAAATTATAAAATATGAATTACTAAAAAAAAATTTTAGTTTCCAGGTACAGGAACGATATCACCCGAACACATCTTAGGTGTTTACAAACAAAAATTGGAACAGAATCCTTGCTTTGTACACTTCCAAACAAAAACATGAAATGCACGTTTTTTAGTCATTAAAATACAATTTTCGTTCGACTGGGGTATAAATTCGATGCAGAAGGCAAGCACAGCATCATTGTCTCAAAACGACACCAGAAGAATGCCGAGATTGACAGCGCAGCAGCGAGAAAGAGCATTGGGAATGTTGGAGATGGGCGCCACTCACGACCACGTCGCTCAAACCCTCGGCTGTCACCGCGTAACAGTGTCCAGACTCGTCCAACGATATCGACAGACTGGCCAGACTACTGATAGACCCAGAACTGGCCGACCCAGGGTTACAACACCACGCGAGGACCGGTACCTGCGCACATTGCACTTGCGCAACCGTTTCCTGACGGTGACGTCATCGGCGGCGTTGGCGTTAGGTCGTCGTGTCAGTCGACACACAGTGACCAGGCGGCTTAGAGCTTTTGGCATCAGGGCTTACAGACCGTTCCGGGGACAGCGGCTGACCCAGGCACATCGACAGAGACGACTGGAGTGGGTACGGCGAGTACGACGATGGCAGCGACGTCAATGGCAGCGAGTGCTCTTTAGCGACGAGAGCAGATTTCTCTTGTACCGAAACGATGGCAGGGCACGGGTTTATCGTCGTACTGGAGAACGACAGGCCGCCTGTTGCGTTCAGGAGGTTGTTCCCTATGGAATGGGAAGTGTGATGGTGTGGGGAGGCATTTGTGGAGAACAAAAGACGCCACTGGTCATCGTCAATGGCAACCTGACGGCCAGACGGTATATCGATGACATTCTTCGCCCCACAGTACTGCCATTTATGCGCAATCGCCAACAGGGCATCCTGCTTCAGCATGACAATGCAAGACCCCATGTGGCAAGAATTACACAGAACTTCCTTCAAGCAAACAACGTTAATGTTCTTCCGTGGCCAGCATGCTCCCCTGACATGTCACCAATCGAGCACTTGTGGGACGCTCTTGATCGTCGTGTTCGGCGCCGTCAACATCCCCCAACAAACCGTCAAGAACTCGCTGACACCCTCCAAGAAGAATGGCGGAACATTCCACCTGCTGACGTCAGACGACTGACGTCATCAATGCGTAGAAGGGTCTATGCATGTCTTGAGGCGCGAGGAGGCCATACTCGCTACTAGAGTTCACCATAGTCATTGCTATAGACTTTTCTTTAGCAGAAGTTTATGTGTAAAAAAATGAAAATGAAATTGCTGAAGTGTCGTTAAAAGAATCCTCTGTAACATTGGTACCATATCGTTATTTATAATTGTTGACAATCATCAAAAAACTTTTTATGTCAGTCGTCTCAATAAACTTTATTGCATGTTTCTAGTGTTTGTGGTTTCTTCACAGGGTAATTTTGAAAAGTTGGTAGCGTTTCTTTTGTACTTGAGTTTATTAAAATCATTCACAAAAAGTGATCCATCAATTGAATCATTTAGAACCTTTGATAAACTGTTAATCTTGATACTAAATAAAGTGACAGACAAAATACTGCCTTGTGGGACACCCTGATCCTGATTGTAATGATCAGACAGGGTAGAACCCACTCGGACTTGAAATTGTCTGTTACTTAAAAAGTTAGTTATAAATTGAGACAAACGGCCTCGCAATCCGAAACCATGTAAATCATTTAAAATGCCATATTTCCACGTAGTGTCGTATGCTTTTTCAAGATCAAAAAAGATAGACATGGCCTGTTGTTTATTAATAATAGCGTTTTTAACAAATGATTCCAAACGCACTAGGTGATCGACAGTACTTCTGTTTTTACGGAAACCACATTGTATATCTGTTATAAGGTTATTTGTTTCCAAGTACCAAACAAGTCGATTATGGATCATTCGTTCCATGGTTTTGCAAACACAGCTAGTTAGTGAAATCGGTCGATAATTTGACGGATCCGTATGATCACGTCCAGGTTTAGGTATTGGCACTACTATTGCGTCACGCCATGAGGAAGGAAAGTTACCTGAAGTCCAAATATCATCAAAAAGGTGTAAGAGGGTCTCTAAACATGATTCCGGTAAGTGCTTCAGAAGCTGATAATGGATGGTATCAGCCTCTGTAGCAGTATCGTGAGCCTGGTCAAGAGCAGTATGAAGCTCATGAATAGAAAATAGTTCATTGTAATCTTCCCCATTATCTGAATTGAAATTAATAGTTTTATTTTCCTGTTGTTTTTTATAATTTTGGAATTGAGGTAAATAATTCGATGAAGAAGAGAGTTTGGCCAAAGTTTCTCCAAGTTTATTTGCAATATCAGATTACTAGTTAATAATTCGTCTCCATCTTAAAGATGCTTAATGCTAGATTTAGAACCCTTACCTTTTATTTTCTGGATCATATTCCATACTTTTGACATCGGCGTTCGTGAATTTATTTTTGATATATAATTTCTCCAGGATTGACGTTTATTTTGCTTGAAGGTACGCCGTGCCTTAGCATTTAAAATTTTAAATGTATTCAAATTATGGACCATAGGATGGCGACGGAAATAATTCTCAGCTTTCTTCCGTGCCTTCCTAGCCTGTTTGCACTCATTGTTCAACCATGGTTTTCGTATGTGTGGAATTGCAGAGGATTTGGGGATACACTCATCAGCAATGTTAATTAGTTCATCAGAGAAATCCTTCATAGGATCATTACATTATATAAAGAGTTCAGGTTTAAGTCTGCTACAACACACAGCTTGATACAAAGGCCAGTTAGCCTTTTTAAAGTTCCATCTCGAATATGGGGTAATATCAGATGGGTTTACAGGTTTTAGTATAGTAGGAAAAAGGTCACTTCTAGAGAGGTCATCATTGACTGACCATTCAAATTCATTTAGTAATTCTGAATTCGTGATTGATAAGTCGAGAGCAGGATATGTTCCCGTGCCAGAATGTAAATAGGTGTTGGAACCGTCATTATATACGCATAAATCATTATCTGAACAGAACTCTTCCAATAGTTTACCTTTAGCATTAGTATTTGTACCACCCCAGAGTGGGTTGTGGCCATTTAAATCTCCCATAATAATTCAGGGTTTTGGGAGTTGGTCATATAGATTTAGAAGTTCACTCTTCTGAAGAGCTGAAGACGGTGAGATATACAAAGAGCATAATGTGAGCGTAACACGAAAAGTGAGTCGAACGGCAAAAGCCTGTTGACCAGTATTAAGTGAAACAGGGCTATGGATAATATTCTGTTTGATGGGGATGGAAGATCCGCCAGTGGCCCTGTCACCCGGAGGTGAAAAATAATGATACGCATTGAAATGGCGTAAGTCAAAAGTATCCGTCTGTTTTAAATATGTCTCCTGCAGACAGATTGCTGATGGTGTATAATCTTAGACTAATAGTTGTAATTCACTGAAGTTAGTCTTTAGTCCTCTGCAATTCCACTGTATGATATTATTCCGATAATCTATCTCTTGGGGGGATTTATGGGGGATCTACCCCGCACTTGTTTGGTGGGCGACAAGCTGTGTGCCCTAGTATGGACGGCTTCAGTCACGTCCATATCATCAAGAGATCCATATTTGTTGTACAATTGTATTCTGTTTTCTGACCCTTTGGGGGGTCTTCCACTTTGTGCTTTTGAGGAATCAAGTTTAGGTTTGTTTTTGGCTTTACCAGTTTGTTGAACAGTAGATAACGATTGAGACTTTGAACTCGACTGAGATTTTTTACCAGAAGATGACGCTGACTGCTTTTCAGACATAACAGGAAGTGAGTCTGTAGTTTGAGAAGACATTGCAGGGTACAAAAGCTCTGGAGAATCGCTTTTGACCCAAGTCAAGTTTGTTTGACAGCTTGTGGACAATTTGGGCACTTTAGAGCTTGACTCAGATGGTGTTGTGGTTACTGAAGCATATGTTTCCTTAAGTTCGGAACTCTTTACAAGTTTTTTGGCTTCGGAAAAGCTAATGTTTTGGGTAAATTTGATCTTGTTAATTTGCATTTGTTCTTTCCAAATCGGACAATCTTTGGAGAAGGAGGAATGTTCGCCTGAGCAGTTGGTGCATTTTTAAAATCACTGGTACAATCTTCTGTTGTGTGTGTCTTCTCACCACAGTGAGCACACACAACAGACAATGTGCAAGTATTTACACCATGTCCATATTTCTGGCATTTAAAACACCTGAGCGGGTTGGGGATGTAGGTGTCAACTTGGACGTTACAATAACCTGCCTTCAGTGATTTTGGAGCATTTGGGCATGAAAAGGAAAACAGATATGTATTTGTTTTGAAAATTTCATTGTTTTGCCGAGTTGTAAAACGTTTGACATAAAGCACGCCTTGGTCCTTCATTTCAGACACTATGTCAAGTTCCGACATGTCAGCAAACAATCTGTCACAATCTCTGACAATGCCTTTGCTCGTGTTGAGTGTTTTGTGAGCAGTGACCGTGACCGGAATACCGACAAAGGTTTTCGTGCTCATAAGGTTCGTGGCTTGATGTCTTTTCGCACACTCAACAAGCAGAGCACCAGAACGTAACCGCTTAATGTTCTTAACATCACCGGCAATGTCTTGTATACCCTTCGAGACGGCAAAAGGATTCAATTTCAATGGTGTCAAGTCAACAGTTTCAAGTAGAAGAAAACGAGGCCAATAATCAAGTGAGTTGGGCAGTCTATGGTCAGTCTCAACAGGATCAGTGTCAAGTGTACGCTTGGTCTTTTTTATGGGGGTTTCATAAGCCATGTTTAGTTTTTTAAAATTCATCATCCGAGCTCCCCAACCACCACGGAGTATCACAAGGACAATGCTAAAAACAAGTGGATCTCCGACTTGCAGCACCAGGGATACCCGGATGATATACGCCAGCAGAAAAATTATAAATAATTTCTCCACCAGATTGGCCCATGAGCCACCGCCTTCTGGACATAAGACTCTAGGCAATTTATAGAATGAATGTTCTAATTTGAATTTCGAAGGAAAAATCATTACGCCAAGACATTTGATAGAAACAGTTAACAATATAATATATTTGTGCAGCACAATATACATGCACAGGGCTGGGCATGACCAGCCGATTGGTAGAACCGGGCCCATTCTACCACCCGTCTAGGTGAAGTAAGGGCCGAAGTGGTGTGTTGGGCAAAAGGAACACTGTTCCTGGCTCCAGTGCCCTCAACCACCAGAATCCCGTCCTCCACCGACACAGGGGCGCAACCCACGGCAAACGGGTTGGTGGACCAAATATCCCCACGGGTCAACAACGGGGGGTCGAAGAGCGCTTAGCGTTACCCAGCACCCACCACGAGGAGGTGGCTCTTCACGGGTGCCACGTCATAAATAGAGTTGACTTACAATCACTGTTGTTGTAAAGTGTTCTCTACATTTAATGCGTTCTCTAGGGAATCTTCAGACACTGGTGTCCATGGAAACGTTGGTTTCTGATCACACATATTGTCGGCATCAATATCTGCTCATGCTTGTCAACATATATACAGCGAGGAAAGCAAGGTAGTTCTATCAAGTGGGAGACTAAGCACAGAAAGACTTAGGAACACAATGTGGTATAAAGAGATTATTAACCTCGTGTGTTTCCGGATCATTAATATCATATATTAGGAATAGAAACTGTATTATGCGAGCCTTTGGCACAAACTTTAATTTATCCTTTCCAGATCGATGTTTAGCTGTGGCGACAGAGTTACGTAACATCTCTGTGGTTTCGTTGGCGGGCAAGAGTAAAGCAGACGACTTTTTGTCAACTTTTGATTAAACACAAGTTTTGAATTTGGTGTTCCGCTTAAGACTAACCACATGCCTTTCATGTGCAATGGTTAAAAGAATACAATAACCAAACGTTTTTTCCTTCTTTGACTAAAGTATCTATCCTCGACATCAGCTTATGACATTTACACATGTATGCCAATACCTAAATAACATACGTATGCAAATGAGATATGCTAATTAGATATTATTAACATTTTAGACGACTTTTTTTCGGTTTGATTCGAAAGCGTGATGTCAGTGACATTGTACCAGAGATGTAAGGAAATGACACAGAAACGTTATTGTTACCTGTACTAAAGTTTACGTTGTTGTGCAAAACTCTGGTCAAGTGTATTTTAAATATTCCAAGGACATTTTGAATATATTAGGTTGTCTATTTTGGTTCACACTGCAAAACACGTAATACCACGCACGTAAATGTATATACCACGCACGTAAATGTATATACCACGCACGTAAATGTAATACCACGCACGTAAATGTAATACCACGCACGTAAATGTAATACTACGCACGTAAATGTAATACCACGCACCACGCACGTAAATGTAATACCACGCACGTAAATGTAATACCACGCACCACGCACGTAAATGCAATACCAGGCACGTAAATGTAATATTGACATACATATGTCGCTAGTGTCAGGTCATGTGACGGTAGTGACTCGTACTACTGTGGATAGTTCTTCAATGTGCTTCGGTGGGTGGCCCACGAGGACGAAAAAACTTTATGATTGCTTTGTACTCAAGTAACTGTTGGCTAAATGTTCCTACAATCGGCAGCGGCTGAAGGTATGGTGTAAATGCAGCTAGGGTCCATGCAGGTAGCAAAAGTAATGTAAGTCCCCATGGTTCCTAGTATGGTGATCTACCTTCAGTTGTTGGCGATCTATAGCCTGTGTTTTATACTGTATTGTTTTCTTGGATTGGAATGTTTTAGCTTTGCTCGCTAGTTTTATATTCATATCTGTGATTCTCTAGTATTTTTACTGTCCATCGTCGACAGGTTTAAATCTTCCAAAAGTTTTCACTTTTTATTGTATAAATTGTTTTCGTCACGATATGGCTGAGATATTGCCGATGTGACGATACATATTAACTCACTCACTTTGTACTCAAGCTTATCCATTTCTGCCGTTTCAATAGGCGTACATGTAATTAGATGTCACGTGACCGGAAACTAGCGACAAGTGCAAATAACACACCTGTACAAAGAAGATATGTTAAATAAATAACCGGAAGTGGACCTTTTATGGTTTGATTCGAAAACTAAATATCAGTGAAATTATACTAATAATTATAATCAATGGATTTGGAACCGGTGTTGTTACCGTTAATCCGTTCATACAGTTTCAATTATTCTGCAAAACACTGTTCAAATATGTTTTTAAGAAATCCAAGGAACCTTTGATTATGTCAAAAAGAAGTCTGTTAGTATTCACAGGAATTCAGCGATAAAATCAGGAGTTTGTGAAAAGATTACATAGGTATCTGTCCCAGCACCCATAAGTCAGCACAAAAAAATGACTGAAAGCAGGAGGAAGACTGAAAGTTAAGGTCAAGGTCAGAGCGAGGAATAGGAAGAAGTTGACACATGACTTTTCCCTCCTGTCATACAAGTTGGCATAGAGACTGCCATAGCTCCAAATAGAACACAGAACATTGTTTCTCACTTGTGAAATGTCGATGCCATGAACTGAATCCAATCATACCATTCTCAAACAATTATGCTGACAGGTGTGAAGCAGAGGGATGCCAATTACTGGCATGCTCATTATTTCACTATCACAATCCGACTTTAAGCATAGAATACACAAATACCCAGAAGTTCAAATATTACTCCAACTGGAATAGATTCATGTGCCTAGGTTGTGGAGCAAACCATGTGGCCATGTTTCCCAATATCGACGGTCAGTGATGCAGCACAGTTCATGCTAGACATGGTTCTACATCGATTTGCGATGAAGGACAGGGAACACCACATATGTGAATGATCAGAACTGTTTCGACAAATAAGCTCTAAAGTTGGACGTGATCAAAATACCAGCTCATTTTATGCGTTTGTTTGACTGTTACATTACATGCATGTACATGGACATAACTAGGCATGATGTTATGAATTATTTATTAAACATATTCACAGAGCCCTTTGTGATATTGGTTTGTTGTATGTACGGTTTTAAATGAATTTACGAAGCTCAAAAATGTCTGATGAGTGAAAGCGTAATGGTGCCCTAGACTAAACAATGTTTAACATCTACGTAGATGATACTGACATGTAATACGCTTCTATATTGATGGACATAAACTATCGGATTCTTTATCTCAATTCATGCCTAAACATATTCCATTTGGCATAAATGGCAAAATCATTTATCTAAATAATATCTAAAATAGTTTTGATAAAAGTTACCTATTTATGCATTTTGCCACTCAGTCTGTTATTTGCATATTTGTGCAAGGGCTTATATGGGACAGATAGTACAGATAGTACCAAAATGTGATCATTCTTACTTTATATCTGGCAGTTCACCATAGATCTTTAAAAGTGGTGTGTTATTATTTATGGATGTGGAAAGGATTTTGTCGCTTTTATTTACAACTGTGAACATACAGATCCCAATAGCAGACCTTTTAAGGTACAATGATCCATGACATACAGATGAATATCCCATAGGACAGAATCATGTCCAAATAACTCGTGAACTTACAATTTAAAACATAATTGTATCTAAATTGTATCATGTACTAATGAATCTGTTCATCTGTAAAAATTCGTTACCACATGATCTATGTATCTACAAACTTAATGTTCGGCCAGAAGATGGCGAGGTATCGACATATTCCTATCATTCTGAAAAGATGAAAAACCCGTTCATGTGAGGTTCCCATGGCAACGATTAGATGTAATCGATGATTACTTTGTTTGACTGTTTAATGATAAAAACATATTGATGCTGCTACAGACGTGTAGGGCTCATCCTGCGATATATATATCCATCAATCGGTATTCAGGGTCACGTTTCTGTCTTATTATATATATATATATATATATATATATATATTCGCAGTAAAGTGGTAGCAACGTTCATTGTTCTATCATCACTCATACAACTCGGCTTTATGTAAGGATATCTCTATAACATATAGTTTAGCATTACACTTACTTGCTTGCCTGCTTGCTTGCTTGCTTGCTTGCTTGCTTGCTTGCTTGCTTGCTTGCTTGCTTACATACTTACTTACTTAGGGCGATGGGGTAGCCTAGTGTTTAAAGCGTTCATCACGCTGAAGACTGTGGTTCGATTCCCTCTATGGGTGCAATTTGTGAGGTCCACTTTTGGTGTCCCTCGCTGTGGTATTGTTGGAATATTGTTAAAAGCGGCGTAAAATTAAACTCTCTCACCCCTTCACCAACTCACTCTCTTGCTCAACTCTTACTCACCTACCCACCCACTCACTCACGTGCTGTCATTTTTCGTCGATGACCTGGACGAGACACTGATCGTTGTTTCTGGTACATCTTTTGATTCTATGTATTGCTGTTTAGCTTACATGAAGCTGTTGGCTAATCATCCGACTGATTGATCCTGTCCGACTCATCCACATCATGTGCTTATGTATATCAATATTGATTTGGGCTTAGGCAATGCTGACAGATATGATGTTAACACAAACTGACAGAAGCTGACGATCAATCGTTTGACAGATACAGTTTTCCCTGCACATGTGTTTTTTATATAACCTAGTGTAAATGTACGTGGGTATCGTACAGATGTGTTAGTGTTTGCAAGCGTGTCGGAAATATTGGACCATTTTAAATCACATTCAACTGTATGCTATTTTACCTACACACGCACCCACACAAATGTCTCATACATACACACATACATACATGCATGCGTGCGTGCGTACGTACGTACGTACGTACGTACGTACGTACGTACGTACATACATACATGCATGCATACATACATACATACATACATACATACATACATACATACATACATACATACATACATACATACGCAGACAGTGAGTGAGTTTAGTTTTACGCCGCACTCAGCAATATTCCAGCTATATGGCGGCGGTCTGTAAATAATCGAGTCTGGACCAGACAATCCAGTGCAATCAACAGCATGAGCATCGATCTGCGCAATTGGGAACCGATGACATGTGTCAACCAAGTCAGCGAGCCTGACCACCCGATCCCGTTAGTCGCCTTTTACGACAAGCATAGTCGCCTTTTATGACAAGAATGGGTTGCTGAAGACCTATTCTACCCCGGATCTTCACGGGTCCATACGCAGACAGTGTTAAGTAACCTGGTAACATTAAATCACACAGTACTTATACCTCATGGAAGCTTAGACAAACCTTAGCCCCGCTGACAGCTATAATTCATTGGCAAAATGCATAATGCACATTTGCATGGGCATATTAAAACTGTTGCGATGACGAAGGTTAAACACCCGTTGGTTATGATTTTGTGCATTTCAACGGAAGAAGACATGAAAAACATGCATGGGCTTCATGATTAAATAAGTTCTAACATGAATGGGTAATTTGTGTTTCTTTCTGTATATTGTGCTTTACACTGACCACAGATGTGATTTGTTAGCATTCGTTAAGTTAAAGACATTCTTTTACTATTCTGGATCTATAACATATGTTATATTTGGGATTACACTTTCTCAGTAAAGAACAGATTCTAGTACTTTTTGGGTTGAGTCCCATGCGGGATGAGGGTGTGGGTTCGAATCCCGGATGGGACTCAACCCAAAAAGTACTAGAATCTGTACTTTACTGAGAAAGTGTAATCCCAAATATAAACATATGTTACATTTGATCACGTTCTAAAATGGCATTGTGTATTTTGGCTCTATTAATCATAACAGAGTTATCCTCAAGTAATCGAGGTGATTGTTAACTATGCTTGAGTGGATTTTATATTTGCCCCACGGAAAATACATTAATTATATGGAATAGGTAACCTGCATGGTCAAATGGGAAAGAATGCGTCTGCTTCCCGAACGAGACAAGGCCCAGTACGTCTTAAGTTATGGTTTTACGCCGTAATTTTTCACACATTGAATGAAAATGTTTTAACCACTAGGCTACCCCACCGCCCCAGTCTCATATCAGCCACATCAATTCATGGGATTCCTACCTGTGTACAGTTTGTTGCAGAAACTCACTTTTCAAACTCATCTACATAATAATCATGAAAAACAAGAACGGACTTCCAGATCAATGAAAGCAGCAGCTGCACCAACATAGCTTTGTGCTGTCTCTGACGCAGGCTTGACTGAACTGATGCACGGTTATATAATACGAGGAACCTAGTCAACCCATTTCCGATTTCAACTGTTTCACTATTTGCTTTTCATCGATTTAGCTGATGAAAAGGTGTTCGGTTTGCTGTCAATATTCTGATAGGCAATCCGGAAATAATGACGTTCTATACTATCTAAAGTCACATACACGTTATTGGTCAACATTAACGTACATGCATGAAGTTCTAGGCACACAGGTTATCTGAAAGAGCAAATACCCAAATGGACAAATGCCAATGAGAGAAGTTTGTTCTGCGTGTGACACCGCATAAATAGGTCTGTGATAAAAAAAAGGTGTTTGGTTACCCGTCAGGTTTCGGCTAAAGGAAGAAAGGTCGTTGGACGATCTAAGTAGCAGAATTGCTGTCTGCTGTAGCACAGGTATTCCCGTTTCCCAGAGCACCATTTCTACACTTTGTTACCAATAACAATAGTATAGTAGGCAAGGTGACCCACCAAGGTGAGGAAGACGTCTTGTTTGGATGGCTAGTTTATTATCGTAATGGTTCAGTAGCGAATCCAGAATTGCGAAGGGTGGGTTTCAGTGATATCCGTCTCGTATGCTTGCAATGGCAAGTCAAGTTAACGGGCAAACCACGAGATCGTATGGCACAAGTCGAAACTGGGAATAGGGCATGAATTGATTGGTGCGCTGGTACAATACTGACCTTTTCAGTGACCTCCCTTATGTGTCCCACGTTATTTGGGGACTTATCGAAAAACACCAACTCTTCTGCTTGTTTCCTGCACTATTTTCTTGAAGTTAGACTGCTGTACGGGTCTCACCACAAATATTCTTGACATTCTTGAGTTCACTGTTTGTTTGTTGTATAACTCAGAACTCAGCAATATTCCTGCGGGGTCTGTAAATAATCACGTCTTGACCAGACAATCCAGTGATCAACATCATGGTCATCGATCTACGCAGATGGCATATGATGACGATCGCGTTAGTCGCCTCTTGGGACATGCATGGGTTACTGAGGACCAATTCTGAGCCGGGTTGTGAGTGCACTGACTTAAAAGGACATTCTATTGTGCATTGTTCCTGTTCATTGATCTCCCATAGTTTCTACGTTTCTCAACTTTGCATGTTTAACATCAGCTGCTTGTACATTTCGGGCATGCCTCTGAAGACGGTCTGGACCAGAAAGTTCAGCGATTGACATCATGATCCTCGATTGCAGTTGGGAAACGATGATATGCAAGCCATGCGTTTATACTATCAACCTCTGGTTACTATTGAAGGGGCATAACATCGACCATTTCTGTGGCATTATGACATGTGGCCCAGCATCGATTATTGCTATGACGTACTGACATGTGGCCCGGCATCAGCCAATGCTATGATGTTATGACATGTGGCCAAGCATCGATTATTGCTATGACTTTCTGACATGAGGCCCAGCATCGATTATTGCTATGACGTTATGACATGAGGCCCAGCATCGATTATTGCTATGACGTTATGAAATGTGGCCCAGCATCGATTATTGCTATGACGTTATGACATGTGGCCCAGCATCGATTATTGCTATGACGTTATGACATGAGGCCCAGCATCGATTATTGCTATGACGTTATGACATGTGGCCCAGCATCGATTATTGCTATGACGTACTGACATGTGGCCCAGCATCAGCCAATGCTATGATGTTATGACATATGGCCCAGCATCGATTATTGCTATGACGTTATGACATGTGGCGCGGCATCGATCATTGCTATGACGTTATGACATGTGGCCAAGCATTGATCATTGCTGTGACGTTATGACATGTGGCCCAGCATCGATCATTGCTATGACGTTATGACATGTGGCCCAGCATCGATCATTGCTATGACGTTATGACATGTGGCGCGGCATCGATCATTGCTATGACGTTATGACATGTGGCCCAGCATCGATCATTGCTATGACGTTATGACATGTGGCCCAGCATCGATCATTGCTATGACGTTATGACATGTGGCCCAGCATCGATCATTGCTATGACGTTATGACATGTGGCCCAGCATCGATCATTGCTGTGACGTTATGACATGTGGCGCGGCATCGATCATTGCTATGACGTTATGACATGTGGCCCAGCATTGATCATTGCTGTGACGTTATGACATGTGGCCCAGCATCGGCCATTGCTATGACGTTATGACATGTGGCCCACCATCGATCATTGCTATGACGTTATGACATGTGGCCCACCATCGATCATTGCTGTGACGTTATGACATGTGGCCCAGCATCGATCATTGCTATGACGTTATGACATGTGGCCCAGCATTGATCATTGCTGTGACGTTATGACATGTGGCCCAGCATCGGCCATTGCTATGACGTTATGACATGTGGCCCAGCATCGATCATTGCTATGACGTTATGACATGAGGCCCAGCATCGATCATTGCTATGACGTTATGACATGTGGCCCAGCATCGATCATTGCTATGACGTTATGACATGTGGCGCAGCATCGATCATTGCTATGACGTTATGACATGTGGCCCAGCATCGATCATTGCTATGACGTTATGACATGTGGCCCAGCATCGGCCATTGCTATGACGTTATGACATGTGGCCCAGCATCGATCATTGCTGTGACGTTATGACATGTGGCCCAGCATCGATCATTGCTATGACGTTATGACATGTGGCCCAGCATCGATCATTGCTATGACGTTATGACATGTGGCCCAGCATCGATCATTGCTATGACGTTATGACATGTGGCCCAGCATCGATTATTGCTATGACGTTATGACATGTGGCCCAGCATCGATCATTGCTATGACGTTATGACATGTGGCCCAGCATCGATCATTGCTATGACGTTATGACATGTGGCCCAGCATCGATCATTGCTATGACGTTATGACATGTGGCCCAGCATCGATCATTGCTATGACGTTATGACATGTGGCCCAGCATCGATTATTGCTATGACGTTATGACATATGGCCCAGCATCGATTATTGCTATGACGTTATGACATGTGGCCCAGCATCGATTATTGCTATGACGTTATGACATGAGGCCCAGCATCGATTATTGCTATGACGTTATGACATGTGGCCCAGCATCGATTATTGCTATGACGTTATGACATGTGGCCCAGCATCGATCATTGCTATGACGTTATGACATATGGCCCAGCATCGATTATTGCTATGACGTTATGACATGTGGCCCAGCATCGATCATTGCTATGACGTTATGACATGTGGCCCAGCATCGATCATTGCTGTGACGTTATGACATGTTGGCCCAGCATCGATCATTGCTGACGTTATGACATGTGGCCCAGCATCGATCATTGCTATGACGTTATGACATGTGGCGCAGCATCGATCATTGCTATGACGTTATGACATGTGGCCCAGCATCGATCATTGCTATGACGTTATGACATGTGGCCCAGCATCGATCATTGCTATGACGTTATGACATGTGGCCCAGCATCGATCATTGCTGTGACGTTATGACATGTGGCCCAGCATCGATCATTGCTGTGACGTTATGACATGTGGCCCAGCATCGATCATTGCTATGACGTTATGACATGTGGCCCAGCATCGATCATTGCTGTGACGTTATGACATGTGGCCCAGCATCGGCCATTGCTATGACGTTATGACATGTGGCCCAGCATCGATCATTGCTATGACGTTATGACATGTGGCCCAGCATCGATCATTGCTGTGACGTTATGACATGTGGCGCGGCATCGATCATTGCTATGACGTTATGACATGTGGCCCAGCATCGATCATTGCTGTGACGTTATGACATGTGGCCCAGCATCGATCATTGCTATGACGTTATGACATGTGGCCCAGCATCGATCATTGCTATGACGTTATGACATGAGGCCATCGATCATTGCTATGACGTTATGACATGTGGCCCAGCATCGATCATTGCTATGACGTTATGACATGTGGCGCGGCATCGATCATTGCTATGACGTTATGACATGTGGCCCAGCATCGATCATTGCTATGACGTTATGACATGTGGCCCAGCATCGGCCATTGCTATGACGTTATGACATGTGGCCCAGCATCGATCATTGCTGTGACGTTATGACATGTGGCCCAGCATCGATCATTGCTGGGACGTTATGACATGTGGCGCGGCATCGATCATTGCTATGACGTTATGACATGTGGCCCAGCATCGATCATTGCTGTGACGTTATGACATGTGGCCCAGCATCGATCATTGCTATGACGTTATGACATGTGGCCCAGCATCGGCCATTGCTATGACGTTATGACATGACATGTGCCCAGCATCGATCATTGCTATGACGTTATGACATGTGGCCCAGCATCGATCATTGCTATGACGTTATGACATGTGGCCCAGCATCGATTATTGCTATGACGTTATGACATGTGGCCCAGCATCGATCCATTGCTATGACGTTATGACATATGGCCCAGCATCGATTATTGCTATGACGTTATGACATGTGGCGCAGCATCGATCATTGCTATGACGTTATGACATGTGGCCAAGCATCGATCATTGCTGTGACGTTATGACATGCTTGCTATGACGTTATGACATGTGGCCCAGCATCGATCATTGCTATCACGTTGCTGACATGATGGCGATCGATCATTGCTATGACGTTATGACATGGGCCCAGCATCGATCATTGCTATGACGTTATGACATGTGGCCCAGCATCGATCATTGCTATGACGTTATGACATGTGGCCCAGCATCGATCATTGCTATGACGTTATGACATGTGGCCCAGCATCGATCATTGCTATGACGTTATGACATGTGGCCCAGCATCGATCATTGCTATGACGTTATGACATGTGGCCCAGCATCGATCATTGCTATGACGTTATGACATGTGGCCCAGCATCGATCATTGCTATGACGTTATGACATGTGGCCCAGCATCGATCATTGCTATGACGTTATGACATGTGGCCCAGCATCGATTATTGCTATGACGTTATGACATGTGGCCCAGCATCGATCATTGCTATGACGTTATGACATGTGGCCCAGCATCGATCATTGCTATGACGTTATGACATGTGGCCCAGCATCGATCATTGCTATGACGTTATGACATGTGGCCCAGCATCGATCATTGCTATGACGTTATGACATGTGGCCCAGCATCGATCATTGCTATGACGTTATGACATGTGGCCCAGCATCGATCATTGCTATGACGTTATGACATGTGGCCCAGCATCGATCATTGCTATGACGTTATGACATGTGGCCCAGCATCGATCATTGCTGTGACGTTATGACATGTGGCCCAGCATCGATCATTGCTGTGACGTTATGACATGTGGCCCAGCATCGATCATTGCTATGACGTTATGACATGTGGCCCAGCATCGATCATTGCTATGACGTTATGACATGTGGCCCAGCATCGATCATTGCTATGACGTTATGACATGTGGCCCAGCATCGATCATTGCTATGACGTTATGACATGTGGCCCAGCATCGATCATTGCTATGACGTTATGACATGTGGCCCAGCATCGATCATTGCTATGACGTTATGACATGTGGCCCAGCATCGATCATTGCTATGACGTTATGACATGTGGCCCAGCATCGATCATTGCTATGACGTTATGACATGTGGCCCAGCATCGATCATTGCTGCTGACGTTATGACATGTGGCCCAGCATCGATTATTGCTATGACGTTATGACATGTGGCCCAGCATCGATCATTGCTATGACGTTATGACATGTGGCCCAGCATCGATCATTGCTATGACGTTATGACATGTGGCCCAGCATCGATCATTGCTGTGACGTTATGACATGTGGCCCAGCATCGATCATTGCTATGACGTTATGACATGTGGCCCAGCATCGATCATTGCTGTGACGTTATGACATGTGGCCCAGCATCGATCATTGCTATGACATTATGACATGTGGCCCAGCATCGATCATTGCTGTGACGTTATGACATGTGGCCCAGCATCGATCATTGCTATGACGTTATGACATGTGGCCCAGCATCGATCATTGCTATGACGTTATGACATGTGGCCCAGCATCGATCATTGCTATGACGTTATGACATGTGGCCCAGCATCGATCATTGCTATGACGTTATGACATGTGGCCCAGCATCGATCATTGCTATGACGTTATGACATGTGGCCCAGCATCGATCATTGCTGTGACGTTATGACATGTGGCCCAGCATCGATCATTGCTGTGACGTTATGACATGTGGCGCCAGCATCGATCATTGCTATGACGTTATGACATGTGGCCCAGCATCGATCATTGCTATGACGTTATGACATGTGGCCCAGCATCGATCATTGCTATGACGTTATGACATGTGGCCCAGCATCGATCATTGCTATGACGTTATGACATGTGGCCCAGCATCGATCATTGCTATGACGTTATGACATGTGCCCAGCATCGATCATTGCTATGACGTTATGACATGTGGCCCAGCATCGATCATTGCTATGATGTTATGACATGTGGCCCAGCATCGATTATTGCTATGACGTTATGACATGTGGCCCAGCATCGATCATTGCTATGATGTTATGACATATATGACGCCCAGCATCGATTATTGCTATGACGTTATGACATGTGGCCCAGCATCGATCATTGCTATGACGTTATGACATGTGGCCCAGCATCGATCATTGCTGTGACGTTATGACATGTGGCCCAGCATCGATCATTGCTATGACGTTATGACATGTGGCCCAGCATCGATCATTGCTATGACGTTATGACATGTGGCCCAGCATCGATCATTGCTATGACGTTATGACATGTGGCCCAGCATCGATCATTGCTGTGACGTTATGACATGTGGCCCAGCATCGATCATTGCTATGACGTTATGACATGTGGCCCAGCATCGATCATTGCTGTGACGTTATGACATGTGGCCCAGCATCGATCATTGCTATGACGTTATGACATGTGGCCCAGCATCGATCATTGCTATGACGTTATGACATATGGCCCAGCATCGATCATTGCTGTGACGTTATGACATGTGGCCCAGCATCGATCATTGCTATGACGTTATGACATGTGGCCCCAGCATCGATCATTGCTGTGACGTTATGACATGTGGCCCAGCATCGATCATTGCTATGACGTTATGACATGTGGCCCAGCATCGATCATTGCTGTGACGTTATGACATGAGGCCCAGCATCGATCATTGCTATGACGTTATGATGACATGGCCCAGCATCGATCATTGCTATGACGTTATGACATGTGGCCCGGCATCGATCATTGCTATGACGTTATGACATGTGGCCCAGCATCGATCATTGCTATGACGTTATGACATGTGGCCCAGCATCGATCATTGCTGTGACGTTATGACATGTGGCCCAGCATCGATCATTGCTGGGACGTTATGACATGTGGCGCGGCATCGATCATTGCTATGACGTTATGACATGTGGCCAAGCATCGATCATTGCTATGACGTTATGACATGTGGCCCAGCATCGGCCATTGCTATGACGTTATGACATGTGGCCCAGCATCGATCATTGCTATGACGTTATGACATGTGGCCCAGCATCGATCATTGCTATGACGTTATGACATGTGGCGCAGCATCGATCATTGCTATGACGTTATGACATGTGGCCCAGCATCGATCATTGCTGTGACGTTATGACATGTGGCCCAGCATCGATCATTGCTATGACGTTATGACATGTGGCCCAGCATCGATCATTGCTGTGACGTTATGACATGTGGCCCAGCATCGGCCATTGCTATGACGTTATGACATGTGGCCCACCATCGATCATTGCTATGACGTTATGACATGTGGCCCAGCATCGATCATTGCTGTGACGTTATGACATGTGGCCGCAGCATCGATCATTGCTATGACGTTATGACATGTGGCCCAGCATCGATCATTGCTGTGACGTTATGACATGTGGCCCAGCATCGATCATTGCTATGACGTTATGACATGTGGCCCAGCATCGATCATTGCTGTGACGTTATGACATGTGGCCCAGCATCGATCATTGCTATGACGTTATGACATGTGGCGCGGCATCGATCATTGCTATGACGTTATGACATGTGGCCCAGCATCGATCATTGCTATGACGTTATGACATGTGGCCCAGCATCGATCATTGCTATGACGTTATGACATGTGGCCCAGCATCGATCATTGCTGTGACGTTATGACATGTGGCCCAGCATCGATCATTGCTATGACGTTATGACATGTGGCGCGGCATCGATCATTGCTATGACGTTATGACATGTGGCCCAGCATCGATCATTGCTATGACGTTATGACATGTGGCCCAGCATCAGCCAATGCTATGATGTTATGACATATGGCGCGGCATCGATCATTGCTATGACGTTATGACATGTGGCCCAGCATCGATCATTGCTATGACGTTATGACATGTGGCCCAGCATCGATCATTGCTATGACGTTATGACATGTGGCCCAGCATCGATCATTGCTGTGACGTTATGACATGTGGCCCAGCATCGGCCATTGCTATGACGTTATGACATGTGGCCCAGCATCGATCATTGCTATGACGTCATGACATGTGGCCCAGCATCGATCATTGCTATGACGTTATGACATGTGGCCCAGCATCGATCATTGCTATGATGTTATGACATATGGCCCAGCATCGATTATTGCTATGACGTACTGACATGTGGCCCAGCATCAGCCAATGCTATGATGTTATGACATATGGCCCAGCATCGATTATTGCTATGACGTTATGACATGTGGCGCGGCATCGATCATTGCTATGACGTTATGACATGTAGCCAAGCATTGATCATTGCTGTGACGTTATGACATGTGGCCCAGCATTGCTATGACGTTATGACATGTGGCCCAGCATCGATCATTGCTATGACGTTATGACATGTGGCCCAGCATCCATCATTGCTATGACGTTATGACATGTGGCCCACCATCGATCATTGCTATGACGTTATGACATGTGGCCCAGCATCGATTATTGCTATGACGTTATGACATGTGGCCCAGCATCGATCATTGCTGTGACGTTATGACATGTGGCCCACCATCGATCATTGCTGTGACGTTATGACATGTGGCGCGGCATCGATCATTGCTATGACGTTATGACATGTGGCCAAGCATTGATCATTGCTGTGACGTTATGACATGTGGCCCAGCATCGGCCATTGCTATGACGTTATGACATGTGGCCCACCATCGATCATTGCTATGACGTTATGACATGTGGCCCACCATCGATCATTGCTGTGACGTTATGACATGTGGCGCGGCATCGATCATTGCTATGACGTTATGACATGTGGCCAAGCATTGATCATTGCTGTGACGTTATGACATGTGGCCCAGCATCGGCCATTGCTATGACGTTATGACATGTGGCCAAGCATTGATCATTGCTGTGACGTTATGACATGTGGCCCAGCATTGCTATGACGTTATGACATGTGGCGCGGCATCGATCATTGCTATGACGTTATGACATGTGGCCCACCATCGATCATTGCTATTACGTTATTACATGTGGCCCAGCATCGATCATTGCTATGACGTTATGACATGTGGCCCAGCATCGATCATTGCTGTGACGTTATGACATGTGGCCCACCATCGATCATTGCTGGGACGTTATGACATGTGGCACGGCATCGATCATTGCTATGACGTTATGACATGTGGCCAAGCATTGATCATTGCTGTGACGTTATGACATGTGGCCCAGCATCGGCCATTGCTATGACGTTATGACATGTGGCCCAGCATCGGCCATTGCTATGACGTTATGACATGTGGCGCGGCATCGATCATTGCTATGACGTCATGACATGTTGCCCAGCATCGATCATTGCTATGACGTTATGACATGTGGCCCAGCATCAGCCAATGCTATGATGTTATGACATATTACCCAGCATCGATTATTGCTATGACGTTATGACATGTGGCGCGGCATCGATCATTGCTATGACGTTATGACATGTGGCCAAGCATTGATCATTGCTGTGACGTTATGACATGTGGCCCAGCATTGCTATGACGTTATGACATGTGGCCCAGCATCGATCATTGCTATGACGTTATGACATGTGGCCCAGCATCGATCATTGCTGTGACGTTATGACATGTGGCCCACCATCGATCATTGCTGTGACGTTATGACATGTGGCGCGGCATCGATCATTGCTATGACGTTATGACATGTGGCCAAGCATTGATCATTGCTGTGACGTTATGACATGTGGCCCAGCATCGGCCATTGCTATGACGTTATGACATGTGGCCCACCATCGATCATTGCTATGACGTTATGACATGTGGCCCACCATCGATCATTGCTGTGACGTTATGACATGTGGCGCGGCATCGATCATTGCTATGACGTTATGACATGTGGCCAAGCATTGATCATTGCTGTGACGTTATGACATGTGGCCCAGCATCGGCCATTGCTATGACGTTATGACATGTGGCCAAGCATTGATCATTGCTGTGACGTTATGACATGTGGCCCAGCATTGCTATGACGTTATGACATGTGGCCCAGCATCGGCCATTGCTATGACGTTATGACATGTGGCGCGGCATCGATCATTGCTATGACGTTATGACATGTGGCCCACCATCGATCATTGCTATTACGTTATTACATGTGGCCCAGCATCGATCATTGCTATGACGTTATGACATGTGGCCCAGCATCGATCATTGCTGTGACGTTATGACATGTGGCCCACCATCGATCATTGCTGGGACGTTATGACATGTGGCGCGGCATCGATCATTGCTATGACGTTATGACATGTGGCCAAGCATTGATCATTGCTGTGACGTTATGACATGTGGCCCAGCATCGGCCATTGCTATGACGTTATGACATGTGGCCCAGCATCGGCCATTGCTATGACGTTATGACATGTGGCGCGGCATCGATCATTGCTATGACGTCATGACATGTGGCCCAGCATCGATCATTGCTATGACGTTATGACATGTGGCCCAGCATCAGCCAATGCTATGATGTTATGACATATGGCCCAGCATCGATTATTGCTATGACGTACTGACATGTGGCCCAGCATCAGCCAATGCTATGATGTTATGACATATGGCCCAGCATCGATTATTGCTATGACGTTATGACATGTGGCGCGGCATCGATCATTGCTATGACGTTATGACATGTAGCCAAGCATTGATCATTGCTGTGACGTTATGACATGTGGCCCAGCATTGCTATGACGTTATGACATGTGGCCCAGCATCGATCATTGCTATGACGTTATGACATGTGGCCCAGCATCCATCATTGCTATGACGTTATGACATGTGGCCCACCATCGATCATTGCTATGACGTTATGACATGTGGCCCAGCATCGATTATTGCTATGACGTTATGACATGTGGCCCACCATCGATCATTGCTGTGACGTTATGACATGTGGCGCGGCATCGATCATTGCTATGACGTTATGACATGTGGCCAAGCATTGATCATTGCTGTGACGTTATGACATGTGGCCCAGCATCGGCCATTGCTATGACGTTATGACATGTGGCCCACCATCGATCATTGCTATGACGTTATGACATGTGGCCCACCATCGATCATTGCTGTGACGTTATGACATGTGGCGCGGCATCGATCATTGCTATGACGTTATGACATGTGGCCAAGCATTGATCATTGCTGTGACGTTATGACATGTGGCCCCTGCATCGGCCATTGCTATGACGTTATGACATGTGGCCAAGCATCGATCATTGCTGTGACGTTATGACATGTATGGCCCAGCATTGCTATGACGTTATGACATGTGGCCCAGCATCGATCATTGCTATGACGTTATGACGTAATGGCGCGGCATCGATCATTGCTATGACGTTATGACATGTGGCCCACCATCGATCATTGCTATGACGTTATTACATGTGGCCCAGCATCGATCATTGCTATGACGTTATGACATGTGGCCCAGCATCGATCATTGCTGTGACGTTATGACATGTGGCCCACCATCGATCATTGCTGTGACGTTATGACATGTGGCGCGGCATCGATCATTGCTATGACGTTATGACATGTGGCCAAGCATTGATCATTGCTGTGACGTTATGACATGTGGCCCAGCATCGGCCATTGCTATGACGTTATGACATGTGGCCCACCATCGATCATTGCTATGACGTTATGACATGTGGCCCACCATCGATCATTGCTGTGACGTTATGACATGTGGCGCGGCATCGATCATTGCTATGACGTTATGACATGTGGCCAAGCATTGATCATTGCTGTGACGTTATGACATGTGGCCCTGCATCGGCCATTGCTATGACGTTATGACATGTGGCCAAGCATTGATCATTGCTGTGACGTTATGACATGTGGCCCAGCATTGCTATGACGTTATGACATGTGGCCCAGCATCGATCATTGCTATGACGTTATGACATGTGGCGCGGCATCGATCATTGCTATGACGTTATGACATGTGGCCCACCATCGATCATTGCTATGACGTTATTACATGTGGCCCAGCATCGATCATTGCTATGACGTTATGACATGTGGCCCAGCATCGATCATTGCTGTGACGTTATGACATGTGGCCCACCATCGATCATTGCTATGACGTTATGACATGTGGCCCAGCATCGATCATTGCTGTGACATTATGACATGTGGCCCACCATCGATTATTGCTATGACGTTATGACATGTGGCGCGGCATCGATCATTGCTATGACGTTATGACATGTGGCCAAGCATTGATCATTGCTGTGACGTTATGACATGTGGCCCAGCATTGCTATGACGTTATGACATGTGGCCCAGCATCGATCATTGCTATGACGTTATGACATGTGGCCCAGCATCGATCATTGCTATGACGTTATGACATGTGGCCCAGCATTGCTATGACGTTATGACATGTGGCCCAGCATCGGTCATTGCTATGACGTTATGACATGTGGCGCGGCATCGATCATTGCTATGACGTTATGACATGTGGCCTAGCATCGATCATTGCTATGACGTTATGACATGTGGCCCAGCATCGATTATTGCTATGACGTTATGACATGTGGCCCAGCATCGATCATTGCTGTGACGTTATGACATGTGGCCCACCATCGATCATTGCTATGACGTTATGACATGTGGCCCACCATCGATCATTGCTATGACGTTATGACATGTGGCCCAGCATCGGCCATTGCTATGACGTTATGACATGTGGCCCAGCATCCATCATTGCTATGACGTTATGACATGTGGCCCACCATCGATCATTGCTATGATGTTATGATCGATGCTGTGACGTTATGACATGTGGCCCAGCATTGCTATGACGTTATGACATGTGGCCCAGCATTGCTATGACGTTATGACATGTGGCCCAGCATCGATCATTGCTATGACGTTATGACATGTGGCCCAGCATCGGCCATTGCTATGACGTTATGACATGTAGCCCAGCATCCATCATTGCTATGACATTATGACATGTGGCCAGCATCCATCATTGCTATGACATGAAGCTCAGTGGTAACTGTTATGGAATGAAAATACGCAAATAAAGTTTTACGAAATTGTCTAAAGTATCAAAGACATTCTTAAACGGATAGTTCTGGTTTATGAAAATCCGGTGATTAATGACCCTCAACACACCAGAAGATGCAAAGCTGACTTCTTTATCATAAGCTGTATTTATGAACAATATTCAAATTGTCCAGGCATAAAACGTCCACATAAAGTCGGCCAATGAGATGCGTATAATGTTTGATTTAATCGAAAATTACTTTGACTAATCGATGCTGCTGTAGAGGTTTTGGATGAGCCCTAGGATCCGCCTTATCTAATTCTAGGTAGAATATAATTCAAGACAACCCAGATTGCATGACAAGACGTTATGGAATCATGTACCTTTTCATTTTTACTTAAAATGTCATATTTGTCAATCATAATATCAATCACACCACATAGCTTTAATGTAATAAAGTTGAAAATGATCATCAACCCACATGTACGCGATAAGAGATCAATATGCAATGAGAAAATATGTCATAAGCTATGATATCCCAAATAATCTGGCGGTCTCTAGATCAATAGATGTATAACGTGTTATGTGTGGAGATTATAGTTGTCCATGTTTTTAGTTTAAATAGATGGATTTACCTGTGCACAAATGTATGATTTTACAATTTTGAGGCCAATGTCACCTCGTCCCGAAATTTCCACAAGATATCGTCAAAAGGGGTAGAACAAATTGCAATGAAAACAATTTTTGCTTAAACATGTAAGTAAGTTGTGTATTTTTAACAGAATTATTAAAAGTATCATGAACGATTTTGTTCGAAAAAGTTATTTTCGTGTAATGTCAACTCGCGTACATCTGATACGGAAAACAGATGGTAGCTATTACTCGCTGTGTTTCCGTAGATTGCATCACGTAAACAAGATGGCCGATCAGCGTACCGTCGCTGGCGGTTCAACGCAGTCAGGGTAATTTGTTTGTACACATTTACAAGTTAACTGACAACATTGATGTCTAATTACAGGGTTTAAACAGATGGTACTCCGAGCTCACGTGCACGAACTGAAACAGAAAAACGGGTAAAGTGTTACCAAATGTGATAAGAACTGACTAGGGTTGGCTAAAATGATCCACCAGTGATGGATTTCCTCATTGGGCCAGCATCAGAACGGACCTGGAACTGGATGCAGCAATGGCAGTCGTCAATGTTCAACCACTGCGTACAAATGGGATTCTTTGTGTTTTTAATTTTGGAGTTACTCTCTTTCTAGAAAAGAAGCTGGCCATTTTACGCGGTTACATATAACTGCTTCCTACACCAAAAAAAGAAAAAAAAGGCAAACAAAAGTAAAAAACATACCAAATATACCCCACCCACCCAACCACCCGTATTATTGCAAAAGCGGCGTAAAACCATACTCGCTCACCCTACAGTTAATCATAACGTGGGGCACATACCACGGCAATATAATTCACGAGTTTCGTGGTCCAATTCAAATGTTCTACCTCAAATTGGTTCGAATGTTTACCTAACCAGTGGATTTGCTTTGTAAGGTTTTAGTGAGCAAATGAATGGTTTGTATATTGTTTTATCGTTACTCCACCAACATCACGGCGGGGGACAACATAGAGGGGCTTCACTCATTGTTACCATGTGGGGATTCGAACACAGTTCTTTGTTACGAGCGGACGATTAACCACCCCGCACTCTATAGATTTGAGAAACGTTTTATAATTTATTGTGGAAGTATTAGCCCGGTTTGCCTGGACATACATAGACTATAAGTAGACGTCATCACATGTCGTCTGGATAGACCCCACATGGGCACAATGTGTGAAGCCCATTTCTGGTGTCCCCTGCCGTGACGTTGGTGGACTGACGAAAATATTGCTGGAATATTGCTAAAAGCGGCGTAAAACTAAACTCGCACACTCGTCTGGACAGATGTGTACTGGTAAGATTCCTAAATAGATTTGGGATTTCTTTTGCAGTGAAAACTGAGCCAATCATTTTGTGAAAATGTTCACGATCCGTTAGTTATTTCTTCAGTACAGTTACAAGTTTCATTTACAACTATCTCATCAGACAAATACACAAGCACTGGAACTAGACGTGTGAAGAATTGATTTTTAGTAACCCATATTTGTCGTAAGAGGCAACAAACGGGATCGGTTGGTCAAGCTCGTTGACTTGGTTGACACATGTGTTCGGTTCCCAATTGCGTAGATCGATGCTCGTGACGTCAATCACTGAATTATCTGGTCCAGACTCGACTATTTACAGACCACCGTCATACACGTGGAATATTGCTGAGTGTGGCGTTGAACACTAAACCTAAACTACGTGGCACAAACCAGGTTATACTATTGCAGCTGACAACCCGGTAGACATCGAAGTCCCCAGTTTCATGTCAGCGGTTGTCAACTTGTGACTGACTGAAAATCAGATGTGAATCTTTACATTAATAAAACAGATTTCAGTGCTTCACATTGAGTTATGACTACGCAGCCAATCTTTTCATTTGCTTATTTTGTCGATTGTATCGCTACCATTGGGTATGGTGAAAAGTTCACCTTGGGTCACAAACCACTTGATTTTCTTATTTTGCTTTTTAATTTCCCAGTTTAACATGGAAACACAGATTAGGTCATGTCGATTTTTCATCCGACCAGTCAAAACGTGCTTTACCTCACCAGGAATGAGTCGGATTCATTCGTGATCCACTCGTGTTATTCCGGGACAAGCCGCTACTTTACGAAAGCATCAACACCACTATCAAACAGTGATACCAGTAGTAGCGAAAAGTTTAGGTTATCCTGACACACCGGTTGCACCAACCACACTTTCAAAGGCAAGGCAATTGGTCCCCTGGATACAAACATGGGGATATATGGTACAAGTTAAAATTACATCGGCTATGTTTGTTTGTTGCCGAAGTGTCATGTTTGAAATGTACTTCACAAACACATGAAACCTTTATGGACACGAGACAGCCGCCATGTAGCTGGAATATTGCTGAGTGCGGCGTAAATCTAAACTCACTCACTTTTTCACCACAAGTAGCATGACCTCCTTAGATAGAGCACACAAAATTGTACCTCCAAAGTAATGAACTGTGGACAACCTGCTGAAATGTCCGCCACACATCGGACAGCCGACTGTTATAAAGTCGCTTCTCTTGTCGCAGTCTTGTTAGTTTTTTTAGAAAATTGAAATTCTCCGGTTCTGGCGCAGGTTACATGCTGCAGATCAATCTCGAATACCGAGTACTATTTGCAGATGGTCAGTAAAATTCCGTAGATCGTGGAATAATACCGTTTTCAACTACTTTCTCAGTTGACATTTACCAGTTTATGATCTGAATGATATTACTACTGAAGAGTTTAACTTGTCTAAAATATGTCTGTTATCCTTAGACCAGTCTGATTGGTTGTACGGGCTCTGGAACGATACGGGTCAGGTAAATTGTAATATGTTACGCACATACAGACTGTTTAAAGATTCTTTATCAGTAGAACCCTATGTCAGTTTATTGATAAACAGAGGTCAGCTCAGTATATTAAGTAAGTTTCGTTGCGGCTCATTGCCATTAGAAATAGAATTAGGGAGATTTACCCGTCAAAAAGCACCGCTTATTAAACGAATTTGTAAATTTTGTAATTGCAATGCTGTTGAGGATGAAATACACTTTTTTGCTGAGTGTTCTCTCTATACAGATTTACGATATGATTTATGGAACCTAGCTTCCCATTCAACTCCGAACTTTATACAGATGACCGCTGCCGACCAGACTGTGTTCTTTATGCGGAATAATAAGTTTGTTAGACCCCTAGCCGTGCTACTATATCACATGTATCAGCGAAAACAACTGTCTTTCGTCTCTACCCACCTAATTAATATTTAATTTCTGCTCAGTATCAGGATGTTCTCCCCATAACTTTAGATCTTGCACTCGATAACTTTCATTTGATATATATGCGTGATCTGTGATACCTCTCATTTTTATCTATATGTATGTGTCGTCCTGCGTGTCTCATAGGCCATATTGGCCGGGCACTGTATATTATATTGGTGTATTTTTATTATCATTGTGTTACAGTGCGTGACACGAAAATGAAATAATTTTCTTCTTTTTTAATTCTCGGTCTATGCATGCAGTGATGTTCAAATAGGAATGCATTTGTGAACACTGGATATGAACATTTGACACACGTGTGGTTTAACATTCTGCAGTGCATGTTTAGTAATAAAAGCCCGACCGGCTTTATCAATGCAGTTGTTAACTGCTTTGCTGCCAGTACTTGACCACTGCACCTTCCTCGAGTTTGTCCATTTTTGGAAGGCTATATATATTGATATTTTAGTCGAAATGCGCAGAATGAACGATAATAAGCGCCCCCTTGTGCTCGTTTTAGCTGTAGTTTACAACATGCAAAATGTAATTTCCAGTTTAAGTCCGAGTCATCAAGGAAGTTTTCTGCATTACTTATGAACTTTACAACAAAATACCTAGATGAATGGCTGGTTTAGTTGATCCATGTATCAAAATCCCACGTGCACTTCACTCTTTAAAGCCAGGGCCTATGTAATTCTACGGCACTTCCTTCAACACATTGTGTTAGTTGATCCATGTATCAAAATCCCACTCGATCCTTTAAAGCCAGGGCCTATGTAATTCTACGGCACTTCCTTCACCACAATGTGTTAGTTGATCCATGTATCAAAATCCCACTCGATCCTTTAAAGCCAGGGCCTATGTAATTCTACGGCACATCCTTCAACACATTGTGTTAGTTGATCCATGTATCAAATTCCCACTCTACCCTTTAAAGCCAGGGCCTATGTAATTCTACGGCACTTCCTTCAACACATTGTGTCAGTTGATCCATGTATCAAAATCCCCCTCGACCCTTTAAAGCCAGGGCCTATGTAATTCTTCGGCACTTCCTTCAACACATTGTGTTAGTTGATCCATGTGTGGGCGTCTCGGGGTATAAAAGTTTAGTAAATACAAAAGTTTCATAGTGGGTGGGGTAGGTTAGGTAGTTGGGTGGGCGGCTGACGTAGTACCTACCTTTGTAGTCACATATGTAGAAGCCTAGGCCCTACGGACCTCGTGGCCGGGGAGACAGGACGATGTCACGCTTCTTGCATGCTCCGCCATCTTGAGGGGCAGAGATGTAAGGAGAGTGCGCATTGGCCGAAATCTGGATTTCCCCAGTCACGTGGCCCGATGTCGGCTATATAGGCCTACCCTAGGTAGGAAATCGTCAGTCGTCCGATACCCGCATCGGGTAAGTGTTCAGCGACCTCGAGTCTTGCATCAAGACAAAGTTAAGTTTCCACGTATTGTTTGTTGTTTTAGGGATGTCGTGTTGATTTAGTGATAGCTTAGAATGCTGAGCATCGGTTGTTTGGTCATATATCAGATGGAATCATGAGTGGTAGCCGTTCTGTGCATTTCAGTACACCAGAAATACAGGACGGGTTGCATACTGATTTTTCGGATTCTAGAGGTTTGAATTGTTTAAGACAACCAAATCCAGTCGGAACTGTTTTGACGGGGTTTGAAAAGTCTAAGTTATCTCATCATGAAGTTGTGCCTGAAAGATGTGATGGAATATCATGTGATTGGCAGGATTTTATTGTTCATTTTGAACAAGTTGCTTCATGGAATGGGGGGACAGAATATGAAAAGGCTCAACAACTTAGTATGTGTTTGAGAGGTGCAGCATAAAAACTTTTGAGTAGTCTTACGTTAGGGCAACTCAGCAGTTATCAGGCAGTGAAAAATGCTTTGAGTCAACGTTTTAATCCCGTTGAGCGGAATGTAGCCTACAGAAGTGAATTTCGAAATCGTCGTCAAGGTCGCGACGAGGCCGTACTGGATTATCGGTTTGAACTCGGTAAGACTAGCAAATTTACCTTACCCTACCAGCACCCCTTCATCACTAGAGGTACATTTGATTGATCAGTTCTTAACTGGCCTGCATAGCTTTGACATGAGAAAATATGTTGCACATCCACAAACGCTGGAAAACGCCATTGAGTTCGAAGCTGTTGACGGTAGCAGGAAAAAGAAACCTGAAAGTTTAGACAGGGTGGCAGGAGTGAACCATACTAGGCAACCACTTGATAGTGGTGGGTTGACACTGGAGGCAGTCACAAAGTTAATAGATGATCGCTTGGAAAAGTTTAAACGTAGCTTAAGAAGTGCCAGGCCTAATACCTGCTATGTCTGCAATCAATCAGGTCACTTTCGCGATAGGTGTCCATACTTATCAAAACTGGGTTTGCTTGATCGGTCAAATATCAAGGAAACAGATATGGGAAACTAGTAAAGGCTGGGGTCGAGGCCGAGGTCTCAGCCGATGTTGGGAAAATTTGTAGGCCAGATGAAGATGTAGCTTCTGTGGAAAAACTGTTTTTACTGTTGATATCGGAGTGCAAGTAGATTTACCTTCGTGGATGGGGAATAGTGTTGATCCCTTGGTGAAGCAATCTGTACTCAACGGTGATGGGTTAGAGGAAAAATTATTTTTATCTGGTGAAGGGAAACCGATGAAGTCATCTTTGTCAACTTGCTCCAGTGAATCAGTTTCACGGGAACAAATTGTTTTGCATTCTTTGAAACCTCAGAAATGTTTGTATACAGATGTTTTGGTGAACGGGCTTACCTTAAGAATGTTGTTGGATACAGGGTCTCCTGTCTCAATTATGTCACAAGATGATGTTCTTAAACTGGGTTTTCAGAGCATTAGTTTGAAGAAAGTTCACAAGGATTTCTTTACGGCCAATGGTATGCCTATAGTTGTCCATGGTTCTGCTTGTTTTGAGTTTTGTGTTGGAAGTGTGACGTTTCAACAAGAGTTTGTCGTTGCAGACTTGGGTACCATGGGTAGTATTTTTGGCATGGATTTCCTAAAGGATTATGATGGTGAGGTCGATGTGAGACGACAGACACTGTCTACATCTAGAGGTAAACTCAAGTTGTACAAACTGAACAGAGGTAGTTGTACGCGGGTTAGAATTGTTGACAAGGTTGTTGTTCCCCAGAATTCTGAGAAATTAATCAAATGCACTGTTGAGGGTTCATTTGGTACTGAATTGGGGTTGGTTGAGCCAAATAAATATTGGCGAAGCAAAGGAATTTTTGTGGCTAGAAGTCTTGCCCAGCCTGATAAGGATGTTGTAGTAATTTCAGTGCTGAACCTGAACAGCAAGAAAGTGTCCATAAACAGTTCATCCGTACTGGCTACAGTTAGCAGAGTAGATCAGGTTGTAGCTTGTGATGATGTTGCCACAGATGCACAAAGTTTGGACTTACCGAGTCACTTGCAGTCACTAGTTGATTGATGTTCCTCTGGTCTTTCGGATATTCAAAAGCAGTCCGTTTCTGATTTGGTTGGAGAATTTCAGGATGTTTTTGTGGGTGAAGATGGTTTGTTAGGACAGACAGATGAGATTACTCACACTATCAATACAGGTGATGTAACTCCTATCAAACTACCTGCCAGAAGGATCCCTTTGGCTAAGAAACAGTTAGTAGAAAATGAAATTGACAAGATGTTACAACAAAATATTATTGAACCTAGTAGTAGCCCTTGGTCTGCTCCTGTTTGCTTAGTAACTAAGCGTGACGGATCCTGCAGATTTTGCATTGATCTTAGAAAATTGAATGAGGTGACCTTGAGGGACGCCTATCCTTTGCCGAGGATAGAGGTAACTCTGGAAACATTGGGTGGTTGTCAATGGTTTAGTACCCTGGATTTAGCCAGCGGGTATTGGCAAGTAAAAATGGATCCAAGAGACAAACACAAAACTGCTTTTGTTACTCATGTAGGACTCCATCAGTTCAATGTCATGCCGTTTGGTCTTACTAATGCCCCAGCTACTTTTGAAAGATTGATGGACAGGGTATTGGGAAAGTTGAAGTGGAAGAAGTGTCTGTGTTACCTGCACGATGTTATTGTTTTTGGGTCAGATTTTAGTTCTGCTTTAAACAATCTTAGGTTGGTTTTCATTCAGTTGCGTCAGGCTAATTTGAAACTCAAAACGGAGAAATTACACTTTTCCAGTCTGAAGTTGCTTATCTAGGGCATATGGTTTCAGCAAGTGGTCTTAGGTGTAGTCCAGATAAAGTAGAGGCTGTCGAAAGCTGGCCTAAACCGGAAACTCTTTCAGACAATCGCAGTTTTCTGGGTCTTGTAGGATATTACCGGCAGTTTATTCCAAATTTTTCAGAGGTTGCTTCACCTATGGTGCGACTTACTCGGAAGGGTATTCCATTTGAATTGACTAAGGATTGTCAGAAGTCATTTGATCAGTTGAAACAATGTCTAATAACTGCTCCAGTACTTGCTTTTCCTCAGGAAAAAGGACTTTATGTGCTTGATACTGATGCTAGTGGTTTTGGTATAGGTGCAGTGCTATCTCAGGTGCAAGAAGGAGATGAAAAGGTTGTTTCATATGCAAGTCGTACGCTGGGACAGTCGCAACGCAATTATTGCACTACCAAACATAAACTTCTGGCAGTAGTTACATTCCTTAAGCACTTTAGACACTTTCTTTATGGCCAAAAGTTCATTTTGCGCACAGATCATGCTCCTTTGATATGGCTGAAAAATTTCAAAGATCCAGAAGGAATCTTAGCAAGGTGGCTCAGCATTGTTGAAACTAATGATTTCGAGATCCAGTATAGGCCTGGTAGGAAGCATCAAAATGCTGATGCTCTGTCCCGTAGATCTCAGCGGAAATGTACTTTTGAGAAATGTACTGATTGTCATTCTCCTGATTTCTCGAGTATTCAACAGGATACTCCGGTTGTTACTTTGGAGCACAATGCTGTTGAACAGCAAGTGGTAGAGGGTCGTGTTCAGTCACCTGAACCTATCAGTTTAGTAGAAGTTGAAGATAGGAATGTTGAAATACATACAGATTCAGAGGAAGATGCGAATTCTGCTGATGATTCAGGAGTAGGTCGTAGACTGTTCAGTGACTCCGCAGCTCCTAGTGGTGTGGCTAACTGGTTACCTGTATGGACTAGGGATGAGTTGCTTGACTGGCAAACAGCTGATGGAGGTATTGGTCTGGTATTAAACTGGATGTCAAAAGACTGTGAACAACCTGAGAAATCAGAAATCATAGACTCGAGTTCAGATGCAAAAATGCTTTGGGGACAATGGCAAAATCTTAGGCTTGAGAATGGATTATTGCATCGTAAGGTAGAATCTGAAGTTTTGGGTTCCCGTTTGCAGTTGGTAGCACCAACAGCTGTACGTACGTCTATCTTTGATCATTTGCATACATCCCGTACAGCTGGGCATTTTGGTCGGGATAAAACTATCACATCTATCAAAGCCAGATTCTATTGGCCAGGAATGTCGAATGACATTAAACAGTGGATAAAATCCTGTGACTGGTGTGCTCGCTGTAAACCAGGTCCAGGTCGAGGCAGGTCTCCTTTGCAACAATTTTCCATACGGGCACCCCTGGAATGTATCGCCATAGACATAGTTGGTCCTTTGCCTATAAGCAGAAATGGTAATGAGTATATTATGGTAGTTGGTATACCAAGTGGAAAGAGGCATTTGCATTGAGGAATCACACAGCGTCAACTGTTGCTGACAAATTGGTGTCTGAGGTAATTTGTAGGATAGGTTGTCCCCAACAGATTCACACTGATCAGGGAAGAGAGTTCGAATCCCATTTATTCACAGAAGTGTGCCGTTTACTTGGGATAAGTAAACCAGAACAACCCCTTACAGACCTGAATCAGACGGTTTAGTGGAGCGCTTCAACCGTACCCTAAAGCAGATGCTCAGTATTTACACTCATCAGGAACCTTTGGATTGGGATGACCATCTTCCATACTTGCTCATGGCATATAGGGCCTCTGAACATAAGAGTACACACTGTTCACCTAACTCAATGATGTTGGGTCGGGTAGTGAATCTTCCTATAGATCTAATGATAGGTACCCCACCTGCAACTGAAGGTGAGCTTTGTCCCGTAGAGTATGTGAAATGGCTGAAAGAAACCATGCAGGGCACTTTTCAGTTTGCTGATAAACAGTTAGGTAGAGCGGCCAAATTACAAAAGAAAAACTATGACTCTCGATTGAAGCCAAGGACATTCAAAGAGGGCGCTTTTGTCTAGAGGTGGTATCCTCCAAAGGCCAACCAGAAATTGGGATTAGGTTGGGATGGTCCCTATTTAATAGTGGAGCAACTATCCCTTACTACTTACAGGATACAAAGGGCACAGGATAAACCTATTGTAAGTGTACATGTGGATCACTTAAAACCATATGAGGGGACTCCAAGTCCAAGTCCAAGCAGCTGGTAGAATCAACCACAGCATGACTCCGCTGCAGCGGATATACAGTCAGGGATGGATACCTTCCAATTGGAGGAAGAATTTAGAACGCCTGAAGCTACACGGACTCGGGCAGGACGGACTGTTAAACCATTAAAAAGGTTCAGTCCAAGCTAGAGAAGACAAGGGTGACTTCCATTATATTTTATTGGGTTTTGCCAGTTGTTTAAACAGGTTAACTTGCATGATGTTTATATAGCTTGGGTTGTTTTTGGTTTTTTTTGTTGTTGTTGTTTTCTCTGCATGATTTCGTTTTGCTCTGGGAAGAATCTTCCCTTCCTCTGATTTTATACCTCTGCTTGCAGAATATGGAGTTCGAAATTCACGTAAAAGAGCAGGAATTAGCGGACTTCGCGGAGGGGGAGAGGCCGATCTGGCCAGAGGATGGACAGCATTGTCATGTCCAAGGATGCGACAGTGGACAAATCCGGACATATAGAGACATGGTAAACCACTGGGTCAAATATCACAGGCCGAAGCATAATCTCAGACAGTGTACCACATGCTTCAAGGTGTTTCAGAGAAAGAGGGGTGCAGAGGAACATGTTGCGACCCATACTCCTTCTGGCAGTGTAACGGTGGTACAAAGAAGGAACCGGCAGTACCGCGACCCTGGCACCTGTCTCCTCCCTCGGAGGGACCCTCTCCCGGCGGTCCGCCGTTTAGCCAGAGATCAGGCGGCGCAGTGCAGAGCATCCATACCCCAGAGGCGCCTGAGCCGTGAGGCCAAAGAAGTTGAGGACTGCCAGACCATGCTCGAGTTCTCTAGCGACTAGTCGCATTTTAAAGTCGCATTTTCGCAGTCTTTGCTGTTGCTGTTAATTTTATTTTATTGTTGTTTCTTACTTGCTTGTTTTATTTTGTTTTTTGGTTTGTAAATTGTTATATATTTATTCTTTTGTTTTGTTTTCATATTTTGGGGGATTTTTAGGAGATTGGCAAAAGGGTAACTTTTGACTTTAAGGGAGGGGGAATGTGGGCGTCTCGGGGTATAAAAGTTTAGTAAATACAAAAGTTTCATAGTGGGTGGGGTAGATTAGGTAGTTGGGTGGGCGGCTGACGTAGTACCTACCTTTGTAGTCACATATGTAGAAGCCTAGGCCCATGCGGACCTCGTGGCCGGGGAGACAGGACGATGTCACGCTTCTTGCATGCTCCGCCATCTTGAGGGGCAGAGATGTAAGGAGAGTGCGCATTGGCCGAAATCTGGATTTCCCCAGTCACGTGGCCCGATGTCGGCTATATAGGCCTACCCTAGGTAGGGAATCGTCAGTCGTCCGATACCCGCATCGGGTAAGTGTTCAGCGACCTCGAGTCTTGCATCAAGACCAAGTTAAGTTTCCACGTATTGTTTGTTGTTTTAGGGATGTCGTGTTGATTTAGTGATAGCTTGGGAAGGGGGAGAAATAGCATAGGAATGAGTAGGTTTTGTTTTGTTATTTTCGGGGGAAGGTATTAGGGTCGGACATAGACCAAAGTTAAACTGTATTTAAGTAGGATTTAGGTAGGTAGGAGGGGTAGATATACGTAGGATTATTTTGACTAATACGTTTTTTTCCCAATAAACAAGAATGGAAACATAATACTCTTTTGTTCTGACTTTAATTGAGTTGAATTGGGAGAACCCGCCAGGAACCATTCACACAGAACTTGCAGGCAAGATGTACTGACCACGTAAAGAGACCAATTATCAAACACAACGCAAAGCATTGTCTCTGTTGGTCTTACTATACAGCTGCATCATATCAACTGTTTGCTATTTGCAACCAAATATTTTATTTACTTCACAAAATTCATAAACAAACCAGTAATCAATCTAAAGGAAATTATTATCAGACCTTCCTCGGCTCATGTTAAATCGTGAAACTTTCTATGTGTGAAGGCTTGTCACTGAGATGATTTGAGTTATTTTTGTTCCTTTGTTTCGGGTTCGTTGACTGGGATTATGTTATGTAAGTTGTCTACTTGCTATTTGTCTTTTCCAGCAGTACGCTTGGTCGCAAGCGAGCGTTTGAACCTGGCTTGGGATATGTGCCCCAAGTCCTACAAAATTTATGCACGTCCTTTCTCAACCAGGTTTTACATTTGGGAGCAACCATTTTCAAACGGGGCGACGGGGTTGGGGATGTGACGTTTGAGTTGAGCATTTAAAAAAACATATTTATAAACTCAACTTATTTTCGTCCAACATGTACACAATTGTTATACATCTAACTATCCGTATTTGAGTCATTTCAATGTAGCATAGTCCTCTGAAAATCAGGTGAAAGTACATCAGGTGAAAGTTGAATAAACGCTGTTATAAATTCAAATTTACTTCATGTTTCAAAACAGACATTCGAAAAATGTCCCAATTTGCTTTTCCGACAATGTGAGGCAAGCAAATACAGAATATGCAGTAAATCATGGGTTTGATCATAATTGGTAACCCTCCTACCCTCTGAAAAGCAAATGGTTGCTCCCTAAGTCGTGAAGTACATAAAAGGAACCCTAAAACATACTGACGTCATTCAGGACACTGCTTTTCGGGGTGATCGATATACCAAATATACCAAATAATACTTCACTCACTGTACTTTTGCTGAACATTTCTCCCACGGTGAGGTAAGCCTAGTGGTTTGTGTTTGCTCGTCATGCCGAGGGCCCGGGTGCTATTCCCCACATCGGTACGATGTTTGACCACCATTTCGAAAGTCCGTTGCCATGGTATTGGTGGAATATTGCTAAAAGCGGAGTTAAGCCACACTCTCACTGCATTGAAAGAACTCTGCCAATTTGAGAAGTGTGATTTATGATGCTTATCCAGGACTCATTTCTTTCAGACGGAACGCTGGTACAATCTGGATGTTGGCGTCCCTCCGTCCGCCTTCTGCTTGTTCGGTTGATCGAAGGGAGTCGTTACATGGGAAGACAACAGAGGATCAGGTAGGCAAGCTTTTTAAACATAAACATAGGCTTGTTCACGATTATGTATACAGCAATGTAGAAATGGGTGGGTGTAGGGGATCACAAGTTAGTCCTATTATTTCAGCAGCTGCAAATAATGATATTCGTTGTATATTTTGCTGACATTATTCGAAATTCACAAATTAACAATAGTTCCATCATTACTTTAGGTTAAGAGAATATTATTGTTTTAATTTTTGTACTTTGTACGTATACTATATGTAGAGTTTCTAAATTCGCGGGAAGGGGGTGGGGTGTGCATGGTTCGGACCAGTGGTTAACGCTTTCGTTCGTCATGCCAAAGGCCTGGGTTCGATTCCCCACATGGGTACAATGTGTGAAGCCCATTTCTGGTGCCCCAAAACCCCCACCCCGCATGATATCGCTGGAAAATTGCTACAATTGGCGTAAAACCCAACTCACTCGCTCAATACAAAATTCCCTCAACAAAATAACTTAAATTTTGGACTTTTAGTCATTTTGTGAGTTCTCTAGTAATTGTTGTGTTAAGTTTTGTTAATAATTTTAGCATATTTATAAATATTATTTGGGATGGGGGAACGGGAGGAACTCTTACCCAATTAATTCTATGATATGTCAGGACTCAAAATAAACACAATGACAGGTAGTAATATAACTTTAGCCAATGGCCTGTATCTAGCCTGGCACAGTGGAGACACAGGACTCACTCTGAATGTTTCTCTTAAAAAGAACATATTAATATATTACTCGCCAGTTGGCTAGTTGTCAAAACTGTAGCAATTTCTACTCTAGTAATATCTTCCCTGCACTTCCTAACCCACCTAAAACAGTCATTGATGAGCTCGATAAAATAATCTATAGATTCTTATGGAATAACAAAAATCATAAGATGAGGATTGAGGCCTTAGAATGATTGACATAGAATGTTTCATCAATGCTTTGAAATTTTCATCACTGAAAATTTTAAGCTTTTATCATAGTCGTGTCTCGCTTAGAAACAGCGTTAGAAAGACATATACGTGTATAGACCCAACCCTATTAATATATAAAAGGAAAGGGATGTAACGACGAAACCACCTCCTCCTCAATCAAAGTTAAATTTCACCACGTAAAATGCTTGTAATGCCCAACTTGAGTTATCTACAAAATGAGCTATAAATGTTCACAATCGGATCATTATTTCAAAAGTTATACGCCACGACTCACCGAAATCAGCTACCTCCGCAATTCCAAGCCAAAATCATGGATCGGCCAAGACAGCGAAAACTCATCTTTTGAATTCGTTTATTAATTCCAGCCACGCTGACAGCACCTATGCAGGGCTAGATTCGATCGGCACTGGCATTCCACGAGTCTGAAAACTTATTGCAACATCTATATATGATTTCCTCGACAGTAAGCAGGCATTTTCTCCAAAATCATCGGCAATAGATGACCTTGACATTCAAGTAACCTGAGCACTAAATTTGTAGAATAATTTAACTATTTATAAATATAATTTCCTTAAAATGAATCAGTTTTAAATGCAGTTATACAACCTCTAAAATTATTCTTACCAATATACTGTTCCATACATTATCCAAAATAGAAGAAATATTGCAAAGTTAATATTTCGCGCCCATTAGCAAACAGACAAAATCTTACAGTATATTGTATTTTCCACCAATCGGATGGGTCGAGACAGTTTGTTCGGATCTGCTCATGTTCGATTCCCCACATGGTACAATATGTGAAGTAAATTTGTCGTGATGTCGCTGGAATATTGATAAAAGCGGTGTAAAACCATAATCACTCACTACTCATACATCGTGGCCTGAATAATATTAATAATGCATTTCGTTTCTGAAGGTGAAAAGCAAAACGTTCACACTTTACACAACACGCATGTTCACCAATACCAAGACATATTGAAGTCAATTCGATGCCTCGTCAAGGAATCACAAGCAAAGTACATGCATAATATTTGAATAACAATTAACTATTCTCACATCGTGTTCCAGGTCGACCGTACTTTGACGTGATTACTGTACTCGTGACTCACGTTGATCTTGGTGCTAACATCGGATGTGACACCTTCAACGACTTTCTACAACGTCAACCTCATCGTCTTTCTCGTCTTCTGCGGCTGCTCCATCAGGATATCTCCCAGTCAGTTATAATATTCATATGTGCATTTTTATTGGGTTAGGGTGAGGGTTTTAACCGACTGCAGAGTCGATATAATATTCATATATGTATTTCCATGGGCTTCAGAGCCAATATGATATTCATATATGTATTTTAAATTGGGTTAGGGCTAGGGTTTAATATTGTCTGCAGAGTCGATATATTAGTCATATGGGCGGCCGAGCCGATATAATATTCACATGTGTGTTTTCTAGGGCTGCAGAGGAAATATAATATTCACATGTGTGTTTTCGTCGATATAATATTCATGTGTGTATTTTTATTGGATTAGGATTTTAATAGGCTGCAGAGCCGTTATCATTTCATATGTGTATTTCTATGGGCTGCAGAGTTGATATAATATTCACATTGTGTATTTTTAATGAGTTAGGGTTAGGGTTTCACTGGGCTGCAGAACCTGTATAATATTCATATTGTATTTTTAATGAGTTAGGGTTAGGGTTTAAATGGGCTGGAGAGCCGTTATAATATTCATATGTGTATTCTTGAAAAGTTGGGGTTTTAATGGGCTGCATTCATACTCATAAATGTATTTTAATGGGCTGCAGAGCCGATTTAATATTCTTATGTGTATTTTCATGGGTTTCAGAGCCGATAAAATATTCATATGTATATTTCATTGACTGTAAATCCCTTACAATACTAGAACTGGTATGTTAGAATTGAAAATTTTAAAACAGAAAACGGATTGTAGGCCTGTGGAATAAATTAGTTACATTTGGAATCCATCGGTTTAAGAAAAGATTTGTATTGACACGCTTTCTAAAAAGTCATAATTGTGAGTGCTAAATTGTTTATACATACTTCCATTCAAAAGTTTAGACACACTAGTGTAACTATAGCTACCTACACCAGGCAACTGTTCTAGACTACATTTTACAAAAATATTCCGTACTGTTTGAGGGTACTGTTTACACAAGAACTGATGTATTGTAAAGCAAATTCGTAACGTTGAAAAGATTGTCATGAGTTCAATAAATGATAAAAATCAAATGAAAACTGACGAATTCTTAACAACACTTTTCACCAAGACGCAGCTACTCACATGCATAATATTTGCATATGCTTTTCAGCAATTTGATGCATGATTCTCTGCATAAGGTCTGCATAAGGTCTGCATAAGGTTTGCATTTGGTTCCCCCAAGTTAGTGGAGAAATCAATCTTTGATGTAACCATACCTATAAACATAACATATAGTGAGTATTTAAGTTTAAACTTTTGAAAGACGTATATGTTGTGGCGATGTCTCCATTTTCCTTGTATGCTACTGTAAACCCTCCATTGAACCACTAGGGAAAGTTATGTCCATTGTTCTTGGAAGTGTTTTATTAGCGTAACTGAATAACAGCCCTAGGGCAATTATTTCTATTTAAAAACACTAAAATTGTACATATTTTGATGATCTTCATCATGCCTAATACATTTCACGCTTATTAAATAAGTATGTCCTGGTGATGTAAGCCGTTTAATCACCCTCACTACGGTAGTTATTTAAATTAACTTTAAATTTTATTAAATAACTACCTTGTATGGGTGATTAACCTATACGAAGAGGTAGTGCTGCATACGTTGAGGGAACACGGTTCCAGAGCTTTTTAACATGTTTTTATCTCTGGTTTTACGTGTCGGGCTTCAGCTACCTTCGACCGTTTTCATATGCACGTGTAATACACACATATATTGTGTGGTTACAGGCGTGATGCGTCGATATAATAATATATGTATTTTTTTAAGATTCGGGTTAAGGTTAGGTTGAGGATTTTAATCGTCTGCAGAGCCGACGTAATATTCATGTGTATATTTTCATGGGCCCTTATGTGTAACCTTGGTGCTGACATCGGGTGTGACACTTTCAACAACTTTCAACAACGTCAACTTCGTCAACCTCATCATCTTTCTCATCTTCTGTGGCTGCTCCATCGTCCTTATCCAACCGATGATCGTTGAGGACTATGGTATGTTAGGTTTAGGTTTATAATGGCCTGCAGAGACGATATGATATTCATGTATGTAGTTTAATGGGCTGCAGAGCAATATAATGTTCATATGTATGTATTTCCATGGGCTTCAGAGCCGATGTGATACCCATGTGTGTATTGTTATGGGCTGCAGAACCGATTAAATATCCATATGTGTATTTTCATGGGCTTCAGAGCCGATAAAATAGTCATGTGTATGTTTTCATTGGTTGCAGATCCGATATAACACTAAGTCTCATTCCCCAACAAAATGAGTTAGTATAATTATCAAACCGTTCTATAAAAAAGGTGATCCATTGTTATCTGAAAACTATAGTTAGGGTTTTAATGGGCAGCAGACCCGATATAACATTTATATGTTTATTTTGTTAGATTTGGGTTATGTTTAGGTTGAGGATGTTAATATTGGCTGCAGAGCCGATATAATATTCATGAGTATATTTATTGGGTTAGGGTTAGGTTTAGGGTTATATTAGGCTGCAGAGCCGATATAATATTCATGTGTATATTTTCATGGGCTCTTATGTGTAACCTTTGTGCTGACATCGGGTGTGACACTTTCAACAACTTTCAACGTCAACTTCGTCAACCTCATCATCTTTCTCATCTTCTGTGGCTGCTCCATCGTCCTTATCCAACCGAGGATCGTTGAGGACTATGGTATATTTCCTACCGGAATATTTGGGGGACGTACATTTTGTCTTCAGCTGAGGGTAGGTGTCAAAAACATTTTATAATAGGACATCTCCAAGTCAGTTTGTTGCTTCCTGTATGTACTCGTCGGTCTGTTGCTGGAGATCAATACTAACCCGGATCTTCACGGCTTAATGTGTGACGACTGTTTAGGCGTTAGTCCCCTATCTTCACTAACACCCTGACACTGAGGTCATTCAGTGCACTGCTTTTTGGGGTGATCGAACGGATTCGTTCTTGTCCCATGGCGGTTCCACAGTCGGCTCCCAGTTAGGTAGTCGCCGACTGTACTAGGGATTTACGTGCTAGGGACCTGGCCAGCCTGTCGGGGTGGGCTGTTGCAGAAACAGCCAAGCTAGTTAGGGACGCTATAGTCGTAGTTAGGGCCGAATGTATGCCTGCACATTACTGGTAGATTTAGGGGATAGGACAGATAGGGACTCACCATGGCATAACTTAGGGCTAACCCACCATTATTAATTCCCCCAGTAGGTAGTTCCAAGACAGCGAATCCTGTCCTTATCACCGTCGGAGCCTGTGTGCTGGGTGGCGTCAGTGTAGATGGGGGATGCAACGCCGAAATAATCGTCATGCATTAAGCCGTGAAGATACGGGTCATAGTTGGCCGTAGGCAACAGTCCAGCGAATACATGCAGGAAGCAACAAACTGACTGGGAGATGCCCTGATATTAACCGTTTTGGCACCTACCCTCAGCACAAAATGACAAAATGAACACATCCCGGATATTCCGGTTGGAATAATGCCACTGTCCTCAGCCATCGGTTGGATAAGGACGATGGAGCAGCCACAGAAGATGAGAAAGACGAGGAGGTTGACGAGGTTGACGTTGAGGGTCGCTGAAAGTTTCACATTCGATGTCAGCACTAAGGTTAACGTAGTGAGTGAGTGAGTGAAGATTTTACAGTCACATCGGCAATATTTCAGTCATATCGTGACTAAAACAAGTTTAGAATTCACCATAAATGCATGTAAATTATGAACACCTGTCATCGGAGGACAGTAAAACCAACTAGAATATCACAGTATCAAGACATAAAGCTAGCATCTCCCTCTAAAATTAGATTTCAAATAAGGACAATACAATATCAAAATTGGCTATAGGTCGCCAACAACTGAAGGTAGATCACTATACTAGGGACCATGGGGACTTACAGTGCCTTTGCTACCTGCATGGACCCTTGGATTTACACCATCCTTTCAGCCGCTGGCGATTGTCGGAAATATTTAGTCAAATTTTAAAAGAACAAAATACTACGTTTTATAAATCTGGTAAGTTAAAATTTAACTTTGAATGTTTTGGGACTTACGTATCCGTTAACGTAGAAGGCAAATGAACATGACTTGTAAATTTTAGGGGATAGGATAGACAAAATTCGGAATCCATTGTTATCTCAAAACTTTTGTTAGGGTTTTAATGGGCAGCGTCCCCGATATAATATTGATATTGGGTTAGGGTTTTAATAGGATGCAGAAACATTATAATTTTATGTGTTTGGGCTAGATAGCCCTTATAATAGTCATATATTATGTGTATTACTATTGGCTTAGGGATAGGGTTTTAACAGGATGCAGAGGCGATATGATATTCATATGTGTATTTTCATGGGCTTCAGAGCCTTTATAACCTCCATGTATGTAGTTTAATGGGCTGCAGACCCGATATATAGTATCCACATGCGTATTTGCATGGGTTGCAGAGCCTTTATAACCTTAATGTATGTAGTTTAATGGGCTGCAGACCCGATATATAGTATCCACATGTGTATTTTCATGGGTTGCAGAGCCGATATAGTATCCATATGTGTATTTTCGTGGGCTTCAGAGCCGATAAAATAGTCATGTGTATGTTGTCATTGGTTGCAGATCCGATATAACAATGTAAGTCTCATTCCCAACAACATTTCTTAGTGGAATTATCAAACCGTTGTATAAAAAGGTGATCCATTGTTATCTGGAAACTATAGTTAAGGTTTTAATGGGCAGCAGACCCAATATAACATATAATATATAATATCTACATGTGTATTTTGTTTAAGCAGCCTATTAAAACCCTATTACGGTTTTAATAGGCTGCTTAGCCGTTATAATTTTCATATGTGTATTTTGAATGAGTTCAGGATTTTAACCGGATCTGCAGCCCATTAAAACCCTAACCTTAACTCATTATAATTACACATATGAATACTATAACGGCTCTGCAGCCCACTAAAACCCTAATAGGGTTTAAATGGACTGCTTAGCCGTTATAATATTTATATGTGTATTTTGTTTAAGCAGCCCATTGAAACCCTAATGTGTATTTCCAAGGGCTTCAGAGCCGATATATGATATTTATGTATGCAGTTTAATTGGCTGCAGAGCCGATATAGTTTTCATATGTGTATTTTCATGGGCTGCAGACCCGATATAATATCCATATGTGTATTTTCAAGGCTTCAGAGCCAATATAATTATGTATGCAGTTTAATGGGCTGCAGAGCCGGTATAGTTTTCATATGTGTATTTTCATGGGCTGCAGACCCGATATAATATCCATATGTGTATTTTCATGGGCATCAGAGCCTCTATATAATCCATATCGTATTTTTAATGAGTTAGGGTTATGGTTTAAACCCTAACTCATTAAAAATACAATAAGAATATTATACAGCATCTGCAGCCCATTAAAACCCTAACATTAACTCATTTAAAATACACATGTGAATATTATAACGGCTATGCATCCCACTGAAACCCTATTAGGGTTTTAATGGGCTGCTTAGCCGTTATACTATTCATATGTGTATTTTGTTTAAGCAGCCCATTGAAACCCTATTGTGTATTTTCAAGGGCTTCAGAGCCGATATGATATTTATGTATGCAATTTAATTGGCTGCAGAGCCGATATAGTTTTCATATGTGTATTTTCATGGGCTGCAGACCCGATATAATATGAGTTAGGGTTATGGTTTAAACTCTTACTCATTTAAAATACACATGTGAATATTATAACGGCTCTGCATCCCATTAAAACCCTACTAGGGTTTTAATGGGCTGCTTAGCCGTTATACTATTCATATGTGTATTTTAATGGGCTGCAGAGCCGATAAAATATTTATATGTATATTTCATTGACTGTAGATATGTTACAATACGGGATTGGTATGCTAGAATTGAAATTCCTATATGTGAGGGCTCAAAAGTGTATATATGTTCTGGCAATGTGTCCATTTTCCATGTCTGCTACTGTAAACCCTCATGTAGAATATGTAGTGCTGCATACGTTGAGGGAACACGGTTCCAGAGCTTTTTACAAACATGTTTTTATCTCTGGTTTTACGTGTCGGGCTTGGGCTACCTTCGACCGTTTTCATATGTACGTGTAATACACACAAATATTGTGTGGTAACAGGCGTGATGAGTCGATTTAATATTCATATATGTACTTTTGTTAGATTCGGGTTAGGGTTAGGTTGAGTATTTTGATTGGCTGCAGAGCCGATATAATATTCATGAGTATTTTTATTGGGATAGGTTTAGGGTTTAGTAGGCTGCAGAGCCGACATAATATTCCTTTGTGTATTAGGTTTAGGTTTATAATGGCCTGCAGAGACGATATAATATTCATGTATGTAGTTTAATGGGCTGCAAAGCCGATATAATGTTCATATGTGTGTATTTCCATGGGCTTCAGAGCCGATGTGATACCCATGTGTGTATTGTTATGGGCTGCAGAGCCGATTAAATATCCATATGTGTATTTTCATGGGCTTCAGAGCCGATAAAATATTCATGTGTATGTTTTCATTGGTTGCAGATCCGATATAACAATGTAAGTCTCATTCCCAAAAACATTTCTTAGTGGAATTATCAAACCGTTGTATAAAAAGGTGATCCATTGTTATCTGAAAACTATAGTTAGGGTTTCAATGGGCAGGAGACCCGATATAACATTTGTATGTGCATTTTGTTCGGGTTAGGGTTTGAGTAGGCTGCAGACCCGATGTAATATGCATTATGTACGGGTTAGGGTTTTAGTGGGCTGCTTAGCCGTTATTTTCATATGTGTATTTTAATGGGCTGCAGAGCCGATTTAATACTGTTATGTGTATTTTCATGGGCTTCAGAGCCGATAAAATATTCATATGTTGATTGCATTGACAGTAGATCTGTTACAATACCAGAACTGGTATGCTTCAATTTGAAATTCGTAGATGTGAGTGCTCAAATGTTGATATATGTTGAGGCAATGTGTCCATTTTCCATGTCTGCTACTGTAAACCCTCATGTAGAGGTAGTGCTGAATACGTTGAGGGAACACGGTTCCAGAGCTTTTTACAAACATGTTTGTATCTCTGGTTTTACGTGTCGGGCTTCAGCTACCTTCGACCGTTTTCATATGTACGTGTAATACACACATATATTGTGTGGCAACAGGTATAATGCCGACGGGTTTTAGCAAAAATTATTCTTTATGCGAGTGGAAACAGAGTTAGTTAGTTTGTAGATATTTTAGTATTGTATCATGTTGGGAATGGTGACAATAAAAACGTCTGTGCACCGAACAGCTGATGCACATATACTTGTTTTGTTATTGATTATGGGACTGTTAGGCTCTCGAGAACTGTTTGTCTCCTACGTGTCCACCTGCCTGGGACAATCCTTAACATATATCTCTGTGGAGGAATATTTCTCAAGAAGACAAAGCAGAATTCATGCTTTTCCCGTCCTTCACGCCAAGAAGGGTTTTTTAAATAAAAATAGCAACGAGGCTTTTTACTAAAAGGCTGGTATACAAGTCTTAATTTTAGAAATATCATCTCACCTACGGGAATATTACATATCCAAACATATTGATACGGTGTCTTGGGATCAGTATTTACTTACGAAAACAAAAGAAACAAACAAAAAACAACCCAAAACACTCAATGCAAAAATGTAAAAAAGTATGTTATTGTGAAAATGAGCCGTATGCCTGTCGTCTATATTGATATGGTAATGCTGTGTATTACGCTGAATGACCGGCTATTTTTCTTCAATCTGTGTCATTTGAGAAATTTCTAACCTCTGCCAGTGAGGGAGCGGGGGCGAAAACAAAAAATGATGTAGTAAAATCATTTGATGTAAGACATTCTATGATGCAGATGATGATCAATGAAATGAAAATACATTTTCACAGCGGCGGGAAAATCAGTTGCACTCTGTTTCGTTGCATGCAGTTGCTTCATTCGGCTAACATCACTGGTGGAATCATTACATTTAACTTGTTAGACGGAGAAAATTGTCTCAGCAACACTGCACCGGCAGCTAACTCGGCCAATGTCCACAGTCCCACAATACATCCGTGGAATTTAAGCTGGTTTCCGGCTCCCTTTGCGCGCGCCAACTTGCGATATGCGAGACGGGGCCCAGCTTATCATGGACTGTTGCTTGACAAGACAGCTTCATCTGGATCATCAAGTTACGTTGGTAGTAGAAATAAGACGTTCATATTGCCCCATGTGGTTTACGATAATTACAGATGTAATAAAGATAATATAGAGAAGATATTTAACCTGTACGTAAACCGTATCCAAACTGTTTATAATTTATTTTCCTGTTCGTGACCAACTCGTGTTATTCCGGGACAAGGGATGTTACGGAAAAGGGGCGAGTGGTGACGAATGCGTTGGGGCCAGAGAAGTTAATACAAATGCACGTCAGTAAGCCCTGAACGAGGATTGTTAATTTAGGTCACGATACCGTCGCTTTTCTACCCAGATTAATTTAGTATTAAATTTTACATCTTAAAAAAGAGAAACTCAGTTCTCTATCTGTAATGAAGTACTGTCTTAATTATGTTCATATTCTACTATCATTATTGTGTAGAGCCACAAGTCTCACGACCCAAACCTGTGTGACATCAGCTCATGGGCATAACTATACGCCATGATGTGCAAACAAATACTGAACCAAACAAAACCTAGGTGACACTAATGTTGATAGTTAAAACAGAGGGCGAATTCGCTGGGCTCGCGCCTACATAAGTGATAGGAGAATCTTTTCAATGTGGATTTTGCATGTAGATATAAACCACTTTTATCTAAACTTGGAACTGAATCCGCAGTCGTTTTATCTTCACGTTACCTATCGGAAACAGTATGTTTATCTCCACTTTGACACGAGGAAGACACCGAGTGGGTTGCGAAAAGTGTAACGAGTGGGATATTGATTAGAATCAAGGACACACGAATATGGTCAACTATTGTACAATTGTGTTTGAATTGAAATGTCCCGGAAAAGTCATGGTGTGTTGTGCAGTGGAATTGAAAACTAAACTAACTTAAAATATGAAGTGTCGAAATATGCTAATTGGGGAACTAAACGTGACTCTTGGTTAAACTGGTGAAATAATTCAAACAATTCAAATAGGGAACTAAACGGGAATCTCTTTCGGCTAATGGGGTAAGTAACTAAATATGATACCTTTAATTCTATTATCTACACTATCTAGCTCTATACGTAGCAGCTAGCTATATGGAACTTCGATGCACTAATACATACTTTATATCGGTCTATCTAAATCCTATTTTGACGCGCTGTCACCCAACTCAAGAAACACACAAACTCAAGCCATAACTTAACTCAAGCAAAACCTGAACACAACTGACCGATTCGATCTGTTCCCACGTGGTCAAGAGCACGTGGTCTGACCGCCCTTGAAAAGTCATGCTGCTCGGTTTGCTGCAAAGCATGGTGTGTTTACGCGATCTGTTCCATGTTTGTCTCCAGACCATGGTGTAAGAGCTGCCCCTCCGTCCCCTGCCAAAACAGGTGGTAAAAGAAAATTAAATATTATTCATACCAAGTTGCGCTATTCTGTTAGTTGTTTGAACTTTGATTTGTACAGAGCTGGAATGAATGTCCATTGTACAAACAACAAAGAGTAAACTTCATGTTATCAGTTAAGCGCATTTGTTTATCAGCGGGTATTTCAGTCGACCTAACTTTTGTTAGAAGGAAGTGCAGACCTATCATCATGTGAAAATACAAAAGTATTCAAGTTAGTGCCATCGTTCGTTGGTGAGACAAAACGATTTGTATAGCATATTGATATTATTCTGTATAAGCTCTATCTCTTTTTACTTATTCTACTTTCCTGTCCACTATCTGTCATCTTTGTTTGTGGAAATCTAAATTACCTATGTACATACCAAGGAGAGGGTATTCTAAGTTTGAGAACTTGTTCCTAATCCTTTTCTCAGTGAATAAAATATGTTTAAAACAAAACAGGGCAAAAAATACCCAAACTAATAAACAAAACAAAAACAACAAGATAAAACCAAAAACAACAAAGCCAACAACCCAAACCAACAAACAACACCCCAAGACAAGAAAAACTAAACAAACAACAAGACATGCTGATGTCATGCAAACAAGAATGGAACGCACAATTCCTTCACGCTCAGCGTAATCTCGATCGACGGAAACCGACACTGATTATTATCTGGTGATTTGTTTTACCAATAATTTGCTGTGATGAATAATAAATTAAAGCATAGCCTTGAAATGGAAATTATGTTAACACCGCGATCTGTGCTCTGATCCCAGCTGATTGAGACTAATGGGGCATATTGTACACATTTAAGGACAAGATAATATACCCATATGGATACATATCTCGCTCTGTATATTTGTGCAGCATATATTATTTTATGTAAATTTATGTGTAAAATGTTTCATTTTCCTTTTGAGAGAATTGTCACATATGCTCTGTGAAAAGCATGCGAAGTGGAGGCACCTAGGTTTGGGTTCCTGTGTGGGCACATTGCATAGCATCCTTGGATAAGATACTTAAATCCACATTGTCTCAGTTCACTCAGCTGTAAGATGGGTACTCTTGAGGATGTGCCGGCAATGTGAGTGTTTAGTTCATTGCGCCTAACAGGCATCATGACAGTATGATACCCAGGGAGTTGAAAAAGGATCTGAACGTATGATGGTATCCTATGACCCGGGGATAGTAATGTACGTAGCGCCCTGAGCAGGCAATGTGCCTGGATATGACTATTTACTATTATTACTTGTGACAATAGTTCCGGTTACCATTAATGGTAACCAGACTCTCACAGCATCAGCAGTCGACTTCTGCTCACAGTGGCAGATTGACTCTTTGTCTTGACAACTAATAAGTTGTTCCACACTGGCCCCCTCGTTCACATCTTCTTATCGAGTTGTCCCGGAGTGGGCCCTGGATTTGGTTATTACGTAAAAGACACTCTGGGAATACACCGTTATGCAGTCGCATCCTATATATCCTATCCATCTCCTAAAGTTTGGATGATAAATCACGTTACAACGTCAGCTCAAGAGAATAATCTATTTTGGCTCCCTGTCGATTTCATTGGGATTGTTCAACAATATCAATCCAGAGGACACGAGAAATGATCGTCACACATTTTACCCTGTGAGAATCGAACCCAGTCTTCGGCGTGACGAGTGAACACTTTAACCTCTCGGCTACCGCTGTGTAAGGCAGTCTGACCTATATCGCCTACACCTCATTTCGCCTACACCCTTATCAAACAAATTTAGGGTTGACTTCACATCACGTAATTGCTATTATACCTTTAGAAAAGTAGACTCTTCCACTAATGAGGTATACTAAGACGAGATGGAATTCCACGTCAATATCGCTATTGTAAGGTATGTAAATTAAGTTATGTAGAGGATGAATTTCATTTTATATATAAATGTCCAGCATATAACGAATGACGTGTGGAATACTTTGAAAATATACCTTTGTACATCATTGAAGATGTCATGATCTATGATCTTCAAAATGATAATCCAGCCAATTTACTGTCCATCTTAAATTATGTTAAAGAGGCCTTAATTTTGCGCAATTCATTTGTTTGCCAGCAACTCATAAATGTATTTCACATGTTAACATTGTACGTGGGCCGAAGGCCTTTCTACCGAATAAAAGATTGATATATTACACAAGTTAAAATACCAATATCATCACCATGATCAGTCACATAAGTCAATCACATACATCATCATCAGATGTGATAATTCAGTCACAGAACAATTAATGTAATTTCACTAAGTGTACAGTTAGTCTCTCAATTCGGGCATCTCTGTCCTTGTCAATACGTGCACGGCGTTTCACAGCACCACCAAGACCGGGCCCCGATTTCTCGAAACAAACTTAAGTTTTTACTCAAATTTCAAACTGAGTTGGACAATTTGAAACAGATGAATTTTTAACTCAACTGCATTTTTTAAATATAAAAGCCCAGACAACTTAAATAATATATCCACCAAACTCAAATTGTCTACTATGTTTGAGTTTAATATCGATTTTAATTCTTTCTGGGAAATGCATTTTCTCAAATTTGGGTAAAAACTCTAACTTAAGCCGTAACTCAGACTTAAGTTTGTTTCGAGAAATCGGGGCTTAGTCCCAATTAATATGGTGAGTAAGTTTATACGATGAAAACATGTATGGTTGATCAAAGAAGAAGATAAGTAAGTCATTTTAAGAATTGGCCATTATAATTATTGTAGGAGTTATGAGGGCAAGCCTGTACAGCCACAAGTCTCCCGAGTCTTGTCATGTCACTCAGAAATGTTTCTGTTCTCAATATTTTTCATTAATTAGCCGTTAATTGACGAAATTGACCCAGAATCGTATGTGAAAATGTACGAAAATAATAATTTTCAGTTGACAATATTGTTAAAACCGTTCATGCTGTCAGAATTCTTTTACTTTGTATTGAAAGAATACATGTAACTTTCACTTCAGTTATATTTTTGAAGAGTTGATGAGTACAGCTCCTTAGCAACGGTTGGCAAGGTAACGGGTATTCGAACCCGTTAGTTGGTTGTTTGGTAAGTTGCTTAGTAAGTTTAGTTACTAAGTTAAATAGATAATTGAACAAATAAATAAATATATAAATCTAAAGATATAATATACACTAACCCTACGCAGACAAACAGCATTCTGCCATATATTGACTATAAAACATTCTCACTACATATTTCAATCCGAAGATCACATACATGCATACATCATAGATTCACAACACCATATTCACAAGGCGGGTACACACATGTACATAGCAAGGCAAGGAAGGATCTGCAATACACACTTGAGTGAGGATACCATGGAATACAGATATTTACAAAATAGGACAATCATACATCTCCATGACATTTTATCTATGTGTTCAGTAACTGGTATTTCACCTCCAGAAAAGAGAGACAACATTTCATCTTCTGGTAGTAATTATATTTGTACAGATACATTGACATGAAAAGATGTAAAAGTTTGGAAAAGAACTGATTCCTGTTGTACATATAATGTTCACAATGTAGAATTATATAGCAGTCATGGTCATTACATTTTGAAAATTTTGCTTGAGAATAAATGATTTGTACAAAAAATCATCAGGTGAGAGTCCAGGTGATGAAGGAGTGAGCATACACTCCGAAACGTCGTGTTATTCACAATAATGAAGATGACATCCATAAATCTTTATTTTCATATGCATTCCACTTCTAAATGTTCTTTAAAGATTTGAGTTTACACATACTTTACAGTTTCAATTATTTAATTTATTTACAAGCTAGGCCTACTCAGCAGGGAACACTAATTAGGCCTGTTCCATTTCAGCCATGGGAGTTGTCTTAATTAATCTCCTTCGTTAGTGTCTAAGTTATGGCTGTCTAAGATATGGCTGTCTAAGTTTTAGGAGATAACCCTAAAGGAATATCTCATCTTAGCGAATATCTCTATCCCCTAGCCCGACCCCCACCCCCGTCTGCGACACCCGTCCTGGTTTTGCGTTTAAGACGACCCCTCCTACCTGTTTCTTTTTATAGTGATAGAGAGACTCCTTGGTAGCTGCATCCTTAATAGTTTCATACTTAAAGTTATTATTTTTTACGTCAGCTATCGTTTATAATGAAGCTAAGTTTAATTTCAAAATGGGCATTTAAAAAGTTTCCTTTGTAATACAATATCATCGCAAACTAGTTTGCAAAAAGCCATGGTCTGTTCCAAATAAGTCGCTCATTTCTGCACTAATCTCCCCTCAGTAAATTCCTTTTTCTACGTTTCCTGTCCTACTGAGACTGTAGTTAGGCCGAACTTAGTTTAACAGATATTTCACATTTTCACATATTAACTACATATATTGTAGATATAAATGGGGAAAAAACAGGTGTTTTTCTATTTCGGACAGTACTTTAGGCTATCCCACCGCCCCCACCTGTCTTGGAGCAAAGTAGTTCGGTAAACATCAACTTTGTATTTTTGACATATTTGAGTTTTAAAACAAAAATAATTAATTGTCTGTTCTAGTGACTAATATCCACTTTTGTTTCCTGAATGAAATTCTATTTAAATCACATTTGCTAAACCTTTTCCTGAAATGTGTGGTCCAGTCAATATGAAATATTTATGTAAATTAAAATCCAACTTGACAGGCATGCACATTTTTGGTTTGCTATACTTGGGAAATTCTGTTTTCACGAAAACGACCATTATTGGGAAATTCTGCACCGTCTACGTTTAGCTAGGACCTTGTCAATATACCATGTATGAAATTCATTTCCATGTGTATCGTATTTACAGCGAGTATTAATATCTTGTAGTTTTTTTTGCACATGAAGCACATTAGGAATTTCAATTACGAACACGATGTTGAATTTTTCAAGTTTTATTGTGTTTATTGTACGAGAACTAGCACCGACTATGTCATCCCAACATATGCACACGTGCAAGGAAAGCTACCACATGCCATGTATTATCTGTGTAGATATGAAATATAACCAAAAGTGTCTATAAACATTAGTGAGTGAGTGAGTATGGTTTTATGCCGCTTTTAGCAATATTCCAGCAATATCACGGCAGGGGACACCACAAATGGGCTTCACACGTTGTACCCATGTGGGGAATTGAACCTGGGCCTTCAGCGTGACGAGCGGAAGCTTTCACCACTAGACTACCCCACCTAGGGGAATCGAACCCGGGTCTTCAGCGAGATGAGCTGAAGCTTTAACCTCTAGCCTACCCCACCGCCCCTATAAACATTAAAATACACATCAGAACCATAGACGATTCGACATCCTTTTATACATTTGCATAAATTTACTAGACAAGGAAGCAGGGAATATTCCATTTTCGGGTGATATTGTTTTGGGACCAAGTCTCTTGCAAGCGTTTTTTATGATGTGCCCCTGAACATGGTTGGGTTAAAATTTGAAATTTACAGCGAAACAAGTGAGAGTTTTGTACATTTCAGTCTCGAAGATGTTCTGATATTAATTTTACCTCAATTAACGTGTTTTGACATGCGGCGTCTGTCACGTCGGGTACGACTAATTTGCTCGTTGGAAGGTGGAACACGACAATGCATTGTAACATGATCTTTTAACGTTTCACATTCAGTAATTAACGATATCGACAGACAAATAACTTTGATGTCGATCTGTTCGACCAACGGCGACATCTGGCTGACTGACTGAATTTGATTTTACGCCGCCTTTTGCAATATTCCATCAATATCACCTCGGGGGACACCAGAAGTGGACTTCACACATCATATCAATGTGGGGGTATTAACAGCATGGCCATTGAAATATACAACTGGAATACAATGACATGTGTCAACCAAGTCAGCGAGTCTGACCACCGTTAGTCTCCTCTTACGACAAACCAGTTCAAACCCTGATCTCCACGGGTTCAATGAGACAAGAGATGTTATTTCTATGTGATTCACGTGCATTCAAAATTACACCCTCAAATACAATGTGTACACCACAGCATTCCTTTTCTTAAAATAATATGCGTTTCTGCGTACGACAATCAACGATCTATTTAAACATTAACATGACTATCCATTGCATGACAATCAAACTATCGGAGCATGAACCCTAGTTGAAAACTATTGGAAGGCCACTGTTCAATATTCCAACTTTTGATGGTTTTGTTGTTGTTTCTTTGTTGTTGTTGTGTGTGTGTGTGTGTGTGTGTGTGTGTGTGTGTGTGTGTGTGTGTGTGTGTGTGTGTGTGTTTGTTTTTATGACCTCTTGTCCCAGTTAACATGGTATCACACACGGATGATGCCTGGACACAATTCTCCGATACCCGCTCTTGCAACACGTCATTGAGTGCAGTGATCTTCAGACCAGTAGTATATACAATGATAAGAAAAAGATGTGTGGGTACACCTTTGCTTAGAAGCTTCCATACGGGCTAATTCTGCTACCAGCCTAGTAAAAAACGAGTGTTTGCCAAAACCCTTCGACAAGACCACTTTCGGCTGCTCCCAATGCAGTGCACTCCCAATTAGAGCTATGTGGGTGCATGGATATAGAAACATGCCAGGAACCAAGCTCTCGCACGAAGCCTATACCGAGATCCGATCTGGTCGTTTGTCCCTTCGGGAAGCGAAGAGGAAGTACCACATATCGCAAGCCCGATACACGCGAATCCGAGGTGGTATAGACCACGAGCCCCAGACGATGACAACTCCCGACATGGCCGAAGACTTCGAGGCCCTGCTGCAGAAGTGTCGCCCCATGTTGCTTTCCGACCGAGGGAAACAAGTCCTGGAGCAATCGGGACACACCTTCTACGAACGCTACCAGATCCTACGCCAGTTTCTCGAACTCTATTTGCTGTGCTTTCGCCCACTAGTAGAAGCCGGCAAAATAGTCGATTTCGTCTACATCTACCCACCCCACCAATTTCGATCCTCGGCGGGCAAACTCCGAATCATTCTCGCCGACGACTGCTATCCGGGCCCCAAGGACAGACACAACTGATGCACCGACTGCCTCGCCACTCTATCGGAACTGCCTGCTCTCTTCGGCCCCGACAACTCTACGTGCAAGTGTGGTGCCATCGACCATTGCATCGACAGCAAGAAATGCGTTCTCTGGGGAAAGAAAGCGATAGAGTACACACCCCAGGAGCGACTTCCACTCAAGGTTCCAGAAGAGATCGTTGTCGACAGCTGTTTCGCGAATATAGAGAACCTGTACGACAACGCCTGCACTTTCTGGAGCATACGGTACACACTCCTTGCCAGCAAATTGGTGGACCATTGTCCGTGCAAGGAGAAAGAGTCTTGCATCTTCCGGCTGCTATCGGGGGAAGCAGAGGTACCACAGGGACGGGGCAATATTTGGCATACCCCTTTGCCCAACTACGGCGGGTCCAAGGATATGGAAGTAGCACCCCTCTCCGTGCAGCGAACACCGAAAAGCTGCGAACGTCCCAGAAGGAGTCTACACGTGCAAAAAGTTTGCTGTAGTGAGATACAAAGGGAAGAACCGGGTGTTGCTGCTACTCGATTCGCCGACTGGGGAAACGATTTCAGTCTATGGCTACAAGATATGAGAAACGATTCGGGCCGCCGGTGGAATGGAACGCCTACGGTTGGTGCGGGAACCGTTTCTGTGCACGCTCGGCAGAAACTGGCGTGGGATCTGGTAGCGTTCGTAGAAGGTGTGTCCCGATTGCTCCAGGATTTGTTTCTCTCGGTCGGAAAGCAACATGGGGCGACACTTCTGCAGCAGGGCCTCGAAGTCTTCGGCCATGTCGGGAGTTGTTGTCATCTGGGGCTCGGGGTCTATACCACCTCGGATTTGCGTGTATCGGGCTTGCGATATGTGGTACTTCCTCTTCGCTTCCCGAAGGGACAAACGACCAGATTGGATCTCGGTATAGGCTTCGTGCGAGAGCTTGGTTCCTCGCATGTTTCTATATCCATGCACCCACATAGCTCTAATTGGGAGTGCACTGCATCGGGAGCAGCCGAAAGTGGTCTTGTCGAAGGGTTTTGGCAAACACTCATTTTTTTACTAGGCTGGTAGCAGAATTAGCCCGTATGGAAGCTTCTAAGCAAAGGTGTACCCACACATCTTTTTCTTATCATTGTATATACTACTAGACCCATTGCATCTGGCATAATGGCACGCGCAGCCTCAGGTATGCCCAACTCTCGCTTTGTCAAACACGCAGTATTTGTTTGATTTAATTTTACAAGTATGTGTTCATAATCCATACTTTATATCCTGACCTCAGTACACAGTAGGTTAACAGCGGATAATAACGAAAAACGATATTAAAAGTGCCCTTTTATATTACTAAGGGTGTTGACCGTTCATGGGAGACAAATCGACACCACTCGAGCCTCTTCAGCTGCTGACGCTGTTGAAACACGAACATGTCAGTGTTTGCTCTGAGATGTAATATATCTCGCAGCGATCGATCTTTTGCGAATCTTTTAAATAGTGTCCAAATGATTAAGTGAGATGGTAAAAACAATATACATGTGAGTGAGTAAGTTTGGTTTTACGCCGCCTTTAGCAATATTCCAGCAATATCACAGCGGAGGACCACATAAAAGGGCTTCACACATTCTACCCATGTGGGGAATCGAACCCGGGTCTTTGGCGTGACGAGCGAACGCTTTAACCACAAGGCTACCCCACAAAATATGTGAAGCACCTATACCTTGGAAAAGAATTTGCTGTTCGACCAAAATTATGACAAGGTTATGTTCCAAGCTGTCTGACATTTCATAGCCAATATGCTGGAGTATTTTTGCTTGACCTGAGAGCACCAACAGTGTACAGACATTCCAACTAACGAGGCACATCATAATTGTTTTGTTTTTTAATGCAGCGCTCGGCAATATTCAACGGTGGCGGTGGTCGGTAAATAACTGAGTCTAGACTAGTCAATCCAGTGATTCACATCATGGGCATCTGGGACGCATCTAGGATTCGATAACATGTAAATGTGAGCCCGCAGACTGCCAGCTCCTTTATTCGTCTCCTACAACGAACATATGGGTGCAGTTGGGTAGCCTAGTGGTTAAAGCGTTCACTCGTCACGCCGGTGACTCAGGTTCCTATTCCCAACATGGGTGCAGTGTGTGATGGCCATTTCTGGTGTCCCTCGCAGTGATATGCCTGGAAAATATTTTTAAAAGCGGCGTAAACTAAACTCACACGACAGCAAAAAACAAGTGGAATGACGATGACCAATTCTAACCAAGAAATATTATTATACACATGTATATGGCCTTTCAAAAATGGACAAACTCGAAGAAAATGCAGTGATCAAGTACTTCCAGCAGAGCGGTTAACACCCCCACTGATAAAGTCGGTCGGGCTTTTAATACTAAACATGCACAACAGAATGTTAAACCACACGTGTGTGTCAAATGTACGTATTCAGCGTTCACAAATGCATTCCTATTTGAATCTTACTGCATGCATAGACCCGAGAATTTAAAAAAACTAACCAGACTGCGACAAGTGAAGTGACTTTATAACACTCGGCTGTTCCATGTGTTTCGGACATTGTAGCAGGTTGTCTACATTTCATTACTTTGGAGGTACAATTTGGTGTGCTCTTTCTAAGGAGGTAATGCTACTCGTGGTCAAAAAGGTTCCATGCGTCAATGAAGTACAATTCAAACATGACACTTCGGCAACAAACAAACATAGCCGATGTAATTTTAACTTGTACCATATATTCCCGTGTTTGTGTCCAGGGGACCATTTGCCTTGCCTTTGCATGTGTGATTGGGCAACCGGTGTGTCAGGATATCCTAAACGTTTCGCCACCACTGGTGTCACTTTTATGTGATGGTGGTGTTGATGCTTTTCGTTAAATATTTTGAAAATGCGTCCAAATGGCCCCAAAGAAGGAAAAGTTATTTTCACTGAAAGATGTTGCTTTAAATAACACGATTTGTGACACTGTGAAGTACTAATTCCCATTATGAACATAAAGATAGATTTGATGACATTAAACTTTACACATTGTAAACAACGGCTATAAGGATTTAATTTCTGGTGCATGCATTCGTGACCAACTCGTGTTATTCCGGGACAAGCCGAATTTCATATTGGCGTATAAACATCAGAAATACTTCAAACAAGAACGATAACACAATTCCAAAAGTGATAAACATTACAGAAGCGCTCGAAAACGGCTGGTTTTAAAGAATGAAAATATTTTGACATGTTAAAAATATATATAATAATAATGATGATGATTTGTTGAATACACGTTCTCAAGTAATTATTACCAGCTGTTCACTTTGTATTCCCAAATACGGTTTACAAACTGCACATGTTTTTTTATTAACATTTAATATCAGCTGTGATAAGAGTAAATACATACACCCAAAATACTTTAATATATACTAGCCACATAAAGAAACTGTGCATTGTCAAAATATTATCCCAGTTGATAAGTACGATAACAATGTCAAAGGTACATATAAACTTTATTGGAGGGGTCATGAGACCATAACAAGTCGGGAGAATTTCAGTTGAAAAGTCAATCACAATGACGTCACGAGTCCACAAGCGGGACAGGGGTCAAACGACCATGTCACAAGCTCAATAACGGGTATGTCCACATTCGGCATTGAGAACAGCAGTGCATCGACGACGCATAGAGCCTATCAAACGTGCAAGGAAGGCTTGTGGGATGTCACGCCAGATTCTTTCAAGTTCTGTTGCAAGGTCAAGGACGTTTTCTGGCGGATGAGAAAGACGGCGTAGACGTCAATCAATCTCGTCCCTAACATGCTCTATCGGGGAGAGATCCGGTGAATTTGCAGGCCAAGGCAGTAAGTCAACGTTGTGGTGTTTCAAGAAATCCATAGCAACCCTTGCCGTATGAGGGCGGGCATTGTCCTGTTGGAATGTTAACCCAGGGCCATGACGTTGCAGAAAAGGAATTGCCACAGGTCGAAGAATCTGATCCCTGTAGCCCACACCAGTTCAGTTGCCCTGAACAATCACCAAAATAGTGCTTTGGCGTGCTGTTATTCGACCCCAAATCATCACGGAACCACCACCACCAAAGCAATTCGTCTCCAAGACACAGGTCTGTGCATAAACGTTCTCCCACGCGTCTATAGGCACGTTGACGTCCATCACTATGGGAAAATGTTAATCCTGGACTCATCTGTAAAAACATCATTTCTCCACCAAAACAAGGGTCTGCGGACATGATTTCGGCACCACATTCGGCGAGCTTGTCGATGACGTTGTGTCAGGATAGGCCGTATGGCGTGACGTCGTGGTCTGATCCCGTGATGACGTAAACGTTGTCGAACTGTGTTGGGGTGGATACGGCGAAGTCCTGGGATGGTTCGGGCAGTCATCACTGCAGTCTGAAACCTGTGGCGAAGATGGGTCACCCTTATCCATCTGTCCTGTCTTGGCGTTGTTACACGTAGACGTCCAGAACGAGGCCGATCGACGACGTCATTTGTGTTTTGGTAGCGTCTCACCAGTGCAGAAATGGTGTTCCGGTGGCAGTGGAAATGTGCAGCCACTTGTCATTGAGACATTCCCCCCACGGACCATCCCAATGGCATCATGACGTTGATCATGTAAAAGAATAATTTGATAATGATTTCTCCCGGAGATGTTTAGTTTAAAGAGCACTCCCTTGCTTGGCGCCATATTGTTTTTCGCCGTAAAGAACTGGAGGCGAGATAGCACGCGAGTGGACAGAAGTCATAAATTTATAGAGATATATAGATGTTTATTGCTGGGAGACACACTCTTCAGGTATTTGGTCAGCTGTAGAATTTCAATATGATGTTTTTTATTATTGTCAAAGTGTAGGTTTTTCATATTTTGCATTTAAATGTATGTACAGTGAAATGCTGAGATTTGGAAGAGTCCATTATTTAGAGTACATGTATTGTTAGATATTAGCATTTTATGTACATGATCCCTTGTCAAGATCATCTATCGAATATATTAGAGCGAAGGTGTATATGTGTAGTGGTTTAAATCAGAGTTATTTTCAGTGTATGATCTACAATTCAATATGTTTTGGCCACCTGTCACCCCTTTGGTCAAATAGAGTAGGACTTCCATTTCTTGGAATTGAGAGTCAGAGATACACTGTTTCCAAGAATTTGCGTGTGCCAGCGATGTTTGTTTACGAGTACATTTAAGTCTTTTTGAGTGTAGATTGGAGTTGTAAGAGATGTTATTCATTGTCTTATTATATTCAGGATATGATAGATTATTTCTGGCAGTGTAGAGTTTAATCTCATTATTATATTGTTCATGATTCAGAGAGCCATAGTTATGACGTCACAGATATTACGAACACTTCATTATATGAGGGATTTTCTAAGCGTTCCTATAAGAGATTAAATGTAAACATTTCTGAATTATGAAGAAGTTATTTATCTGAGTTTTATGAGTGTACAAATGACAAAGAGAGAGAGAGAGAGAGTAGATAATAGAGAATATATTGTATACTTATGAGAGGTCATTGTTGTTTTCAGAACTCCATGATCCATACTTCCTTGTGTTTGGGAATAAATGGTGTTGGAAGACTTCCCACAATAGACTTGATCTTTGACCTGTGAACCACCACCCATTTTGTTTTCTTATCATTTAATGTAAAATGGCTTTTGTTACAATTAATGACTCCTGTTAGCAACATTGCTACACCAGTACAACTCCTATTTAATTTGAAATATTCGTTTCCGAGAATCTCTAAAGAAAACTAAATCTGACAGAATAACAACAATCTTCCATTGTTTTGCAGGACAAAGTCAAACAATTTGATGTCAAGAATGAATGTTGATAGGCAAGTTTTCTTTTAAGAATACAAGGTTGTATTCAATCATCTCTGGTAAGTTAATTACCAAATGCAGCATTTTCATCATGACCATAGCAAATAATATATGACAGTAAAGCATCGTCTCATTCATCCTAATTCATAGTCTAATTGAATACTCAACTTGCAACTGACGATTTCCTTTGAAAATGTTTAAGAAAACTTCCATTCCTTTAGTTGAAAATATATATTGTTTACACTTTTCGTCATATTTTGTATGGATGCTGTTCATATACATGTTACATATGTTCACATGCCAAGTTACAGCAGTGAAATGAACTTTTCAAGTAATTGATTAAACAAATACTTGAATCATTTAAGACAATATATCTTCCATATAAAATTATTCATGAATTTAAATATAAATTTCAGAATGTGTCCACTCTCATGGGAATAAGAGGGGAATGCATCCGAAGCAAATTTCAAGAAAGAGTTAGGAACGTTTCTGAAGTATCCACCTGACCGCCAGGCTGGGAGTGGCAGAAAGAAGAGGAGCTGATAATTGTGTTTTTGGAGTTGTAATTGTGTGGAAAAATCTGAACTGTGGTATTAAAATTGGTGGCGTAAATGTCGGCGTAATGCTATATGCAGATGATATTGTGTTATTAGCAAAAGAGAGATCACCTACAGACTATGCCATGTGTGATGTTTTACATTATGCTTTAAACAGCGTTTCTCTGTGTGTGTGTGTGTGTGTTCATAAAGATTTCATGAAAAGTGACTTGTTTTATGTGCTGTCTTCGGGTATAGTTCCTGTTCATCTTGGATCCCTTTCATGGTGAAAGTAATTGCATTGAGTTTATTCAGGGGTCTGTCTAATAGCTGAAATTCAGACAAAATGTCTTCTCGGGACAATTTCCACCTTTTCAAGATAACAATACAACAGTAAATAGTTTTTCTTAATTTGGAATACTCTTTTCTTCTTACTGGAATTATACGTCCAACTGACATAAAACTTAAATGAACATCATATTGAATGTGGAATTTTAACAAAGTATTTTATCAGGTAAATTTTTTTTTCTGTTTATTGCAGGTAGCGTTTGGGGTATTTTAACTGGATGCAGGAGTTTGGTGCTACTTCAGTGTAGTTTAAAGATGAAGTGCGAGTCTATTTACAGGAAAGCGTAATACCTCCCATACACAACCTCGGAACAACCAATTTTCAACGTTAATAATATGTCAAACTTCAACGTTGCTTCCACGTCGGATATCTACGTCTAAAAAACGTTCATATACAACCTTTTTTCAACGTTGATAAGAGGTCAAACTTCAACGTTGATTCCACGTCGGATATCAACGTCTAAAAAACTTTCATATAAAACCTATTTTCAATCTAATTTTAACGTTGGGGACCAACCTATTCTCAACGTTGAAACAACGTTGATGTGCCTGCTGGGAAGGCATGTGCCGACAGCACAGAATGCTTTCGGCGTAATACCTGCTTATAAGCTGTTATGCAGCTATTGTAGTAACCACCAGTCTTGCCTGTCGCAGAGTAATCTGTCCCCACCCGTGAAGTATTTCAATTTCTTAACGCTGATCTCACCTCCCATTCAAAAGTCTTTTGATCTCACATAAGAGCAACATGACAAATGCGTCTCGCCTCAATGAGCCTTAATGTTGCGTAATGTGTAGAAGTCACATTTAGGTACATGTTCGTTGTGAGGCGCACATCGTACAATATTCAAGCAATACAGATTGCATTAGTCATGTACCAAGGGGAGGAGAACGAGACACAAATAAGCAAGATTGCCTTTCTTGTTCGTGAACACTTTCATTGATCAGTTTGTATAAAATTCGCCACTCTTTTGCAGAACCTGACAGCCGGTACAAATGCTGATTGATAAAATTCAATCCAGAAATGAATATGTTTCAAGCTTCGTGATCACAGAGGTGGCCAGGTCCTAATGCGACTCAATTTGTCACGCAGAGTTGCGTCCCTTGGGCGCGTCAGGAACAAGTGAATAGTTGGTCGTGGGCTCAAATACCTGTTCACTGGGATTGTATATCGAGCTGTTTCAGCACCATGCGTCTACTTTGGACCGGCCCAAATTGGTAATGTGTGAGATCTAGATCACTGTGGGCTTTCCTCAAAGTAAATCTGATATGGCATAACTGGAATACTCAAACACTAAAAGAGCCTCAAACACTCAAGCTGTGAAGACGTTTATTGAATGATGCAAAACAAAACTAATTCTAAAATGACAAAATATTAAAAATGTAAGGTTATGCAAGTGAAAATAGGAAGTACAATAAATATTTAGACACCTTCAATGAAACATAACTTAATCAACATTTTATGAATTGTTTGAACTTTATTAAAAAACATCTTTATAGATACAATAGATCTCCAACCAAATATGACCCGTGAAGTCCCGGTTAGAATATTGATCTTCAGTAACCCATGTTTGCCGTAAGAGGCGACTAACGGGATCGGGTGGTCAGGCTTGATGACTTGGTTGACACATGTCATTGGTTTCCCAATTGCGCAGATCGATGCTGATGCTGTTGATCACTCGATTGTCTGGTCCATACTCGATTATTTACAGACCGCCGCCTTACCTGGAATATTGCTGAGTGCGGCGTAAAAACTAAACTCACTTACTCCAACCAAATATAACTTTAAAAGCATCAAGGTTATTGCGATAACAAACAATAACTTTTAACAGGAATTCTTAAAATAAAGTAACAACGTAAGACAAACAAATGAGATACTCAATGTAACAAACATAAAGATATGTGAACAAGACGATAAATGTAAACAAAAACATAAAATCAGACGTACTTTTCAATCCAAATTGATTATGTAAAATTATATACAACCTTACTCCAACAGCACACACACACACATACACACACACACACACATCAGTCTACCTATTAATAGCAATATTTACTTTTTGTGAGAAATAAGAAAACCAACATGACGCGAAACATAGTAGCTTCAACAAAAGGAAAACAAAAGCGTTCAATCTCTATCCCGGTTTGCCCTATTCCGAAAACAACACAACCGGAGAAAATTACAGGAAGGAGTAACAGATAAATCAGTGATGAATCTGACATTCAGATGTATAATTGGAATACTGCTTCAGTTGGCGTATAAGGACTTCAAACACTGAAGTTGTGTGAAGACGTTTATTGAATGATGCTAACAACTTAATTCTAAAATGACATTATATTAAACAACGTAAGGTTTAATCCAAGTAAAACCAAAAAGCACGATATATATTTAGATATCTTCAATGAAACATCAATTCTTCAATTTTTTATGCATCGCTTGAATATTACAGAAAAAATGCGTATTAATGTATTATATCTCAAACAAAATAATATTTTAAAAGTACCAACGTTTTTACAAAAACAAAACAATAGCATCTTATATTATTTATTAAAATTAAGTTACAACGTAAGACAACTAAAAGAGAAAAAAAATGACCAAAAGAGTGTAACAAATATACAGATATAAACTTGGGAACATATGATAGTACAATAAGTGCAACAAAAGTTCAGAGATGTCAACAGCAAACTTTAAAATCATAAGAAACAGTATGTGACGGATGCAAACAATGTATGCCTATCGAACCCCCTCACTAACTCTTGTAAAACTTGTCTTAGACTGTCTAATGTTCATCTGCCCTATTTCTTATCAATAAAGACACAGACACCTTTAGTTTGTTGAACATCATAAAGGCAGCAACTAAACTTACATTTTGTAACCTAGTCGGTTTGCGCCAGCTGAAAGGTTCTATTTGAGACTGTCTAATGTCCATCTGCCCTATTTGTTAGCAGTAAAGACACAGACACCTTTAGTTTGTTGAACATCATAAAGGCAACAATTAAACTTACCTTTTGTAACGTAGTCGGTTTCTGCCAGCTGAAAGGTTCTATATTCAAGAGGTTAACATACTGTGTTTGAGAAATAGATTGATATGTGTCTCCATTCTACCATGACCGATCTAAAAACGAGCTCGTCTTTAAAGGGGCGGTAGGTGTCTTTCTTAATTGGTTTTATAACATTGTCACGCAACAAGTATTCGTCAAAAGAAAAACAAGCAAGTGGTTGTTCAATGCAACTATTATAAACAAGTAACAGTTTGGTTATATAAACCCCGCAGGCACGACAGACACCAGTCTACTGTTTTGTGTGAAGTAGTACTGTACCCCCTGCCAACACTACATGGAATGTCCTGATCTACTTATTTTCTTGTAAGTAGTTGTTGACGGTCACGTTACTGTTTGTCAAAAGGGGGCGGTTGGGTAGCCTAGTGGTTAAAGCGTTGGCTCGTCACGCTGAAGACCCGGGTTCGAATCCCAACATGGGTACAATGTGTGAAGCCCATTTCTGGTGTCCCCCGCCGTGATGTTGCTGGAATATTGCTAAAAGCGGCGTAAAACCAAACACAGTCAGCCAGTCAGCAGTTTGTCAAAAGTAAATTGTGACAATGTTGTATTATTTCTCAGTGAAGCGGTCATAAAATCAGACATATTTTTTCAAGCCAAATTGATAATGTCCAATTTTACTGATTTTAGATAAATAGATATGTGTAGAAATCAAACAAAAATGAATACGACATATTAAACGGGTGGCATTAAAATTAAAAACAATACTCCAACAATAAGAGCAATATTAAACACTATTTTTACGAGAAATAGGGAAGAAACATGACGCATGAAATGCATAGTAGCTACAACAATTGTTAAATCTCTACAAACAAGCTCTATGACAACAACCTTTAATAAACGTATTTACAGACTGGCACAAGTACCAACTGAAGATACATTCTGGGAGCACTTAAATCATATGAACACTGATCATATAAGAACAACACTATCCCCACACGTTTCATGCCCTTGATACGACACCGACCATATCTTTTGAACATGCAAGTAAGAAATTTAATATATTTGTGAATTCTGATACATACAGTTATATGTAACATTGTGTTCAGATGGCATGTCAGAGAGATAACTGATTTGTACAAAAATACAAAGTAATGAGCCAGACTATATTACCTGTACTCATTCAAGAACCTGTGTTCACATTCGAACTATTTCCCGCCTTCGAAATTCACATATGCGTCATCACTCTCGTAGATGTTGTTATCGAAGGGTCTGGGGTTAAATGTCAGCCCCGTGTACGTGCCCTCACCTGCTGCCCCTTCAGCAGCTCTGTCAGGCACCGCGTAGATGGCCATGGAGGCAGAGGCAGCATCATCAGCTTGTTCTGCAGCTCTCGTAACTGGCTTATTCTTCTTTCTGCTACAAGAATATAGAGAAACACATAAAATACTATAGTTTGACCAACTGTTAGCACATATTCGAACTTACATGTACGTCCATCTTAAGATGCACTCAAACAGCGAATAAACAAGTTAGCAACGTCTAAGATGTGCTTTGCTTTTCACCGAAGCTTTACGTTATGCATGAAGACGTTTTGCACAAAGGAGAACCCTATGGGCTTGGCAGACTAAAGAGATTCTCTCTCGGACACCTCCTTAGGCTACGCCTGATACCGCCATAGTGTACCCCGCAATCAAATAAAGCATGTTACTGAGACATGGTGAGATCACTCTTTTCACGAGTTCGTGATCTTAAATATATGGGGAAGACACCCTGCTTGTCAAAGGGTGTTTGTAAAAGTACACTCTTAAAAAAGAAACGCATAAGCCATTTGAGAAGAATTTATTGCGTTACTTTCAGAACAATTATTTGATGTAATGTCAGTGGTAAAAAGGTGAAAATTCACATGTCTATAGACAAAGAGTCCGCACGTCAACACAACAGCAGCTATATTCTTGTGTTTCTGTTTACTTGAGTCCACAAGATTGCGTCAAAGCCAGTACTTTGTATGGCCACCACTGGCAGCAACTACTGCTCGGCACCATCTCGGCACCGTCTCGGCACAGACTGGATAAGTCGACAAAGTTGCTCGTGCGGAATTCTTCCCCACTTCACCCGTGAAGGTCCGGGTTAGAATATAGATATTCAGTAACCCATGCTTGTCGTAAGAGGCGACTAACGGGATCGGGTGGTCAGGCTCGCTGACTTGGTTGACACATGTCATCGTATCCCATTTGCGCAGATCGATGCTGATGCTGTTGATCACTGGATTGTTTGGTCCAGACTCGAGTATTTACAGACCGCCGCCATATAGCTGGAGTGTTGCTGAGTGCGGCGTAAAACCAAACTCACTCTCTCTTCACCACTCATCCTGCAACGCGATGGCCAGTTGAGCTGAGGCGTGTTTTGACGTAGACGTACACGTCGATCGAGTTCATCCCATAGCAGAGGCGGATACAGCTTTTGGGAAGGGTGTGTGTGTGTGTGTGTGTGTGTGCGTGTGCGTGTGCGTGTGTGTATGTAAGCGAGCGTGCGTGCGTGCGCGCGCGCGCGCGCACACAAACACACTATTGAGAAAAAGAGGGGTGCACACTTCATTTTCAATGGTCATTTAATAAACGTTCAGGACAAAAGGGGGGTGCGCACCCCTGCACATCCCCCCCCCCCTTTTGATCCCATAGGTGTTCTATTGGGTTTAAATCTAGTGATCGGTAAGGCCAGGGCAAGACGTTGACGTTAGAATTGGCGAAGTACCGTGACGCTAGCTGTATGTGAACTGGCGTTGTCATGTTGGAACATCTCCCTCTGTCGGTCCATAATCAAAAGCATGCGACTTGCAAGGACTTCGTTGATGTATTTATTTGCTGTCAAATTCCCCTCAACCTTCACAAAATCAGATCTTTATGTGCTGGATATCGCACCCCACACCATGATACTCTCTTCACCGAATCTGTCGACCTGTCCACTGCAATTAGCGGCTAAACGTTCGTTTCCCCGATGGGAAGAAACAAATGTGATTCATCACTGAACCATTTTCTATGGTTCCAGTTCCGAACTCTGCGACACCACCTTGCGCTCTTAAAACAGGGTCGACAACTGGCGTTCTTGGCCGAAACCCCATTTCCCACAATCGATTCCTGGCAGTTTGGTTGGAACTTCTTCTCAAACAAGGGATGCGTTGTGCAGCCTCCCCTGTGGCAAGACGATAACACAAGTGAGCAGCCCGGATGTAGCGGTCCCGGGCTTGGGTGGCAACTCTTGCATGACATTCTCATTGGTCTGCAGGAAACGATCTCAAAGGCAAGATATGGTGCTCTGATGAACGTTATAAGGTCGGGCAACTGCAGACTGCTACTGTGGCGATGTTTCGATTGGCGGCACTCAGTCATGTTGTGATGATTTCCTCTTCTCAAGGCAAAAACGGCCCAACTCAACACAACGTTTGTCTTTTTGTAGTAGATTTTCCGCTTACTTGCACGTGTATTTTGCTTTGCATGTTTTCTTGGTGACGTTTTGGCGAATATTTGTAGCTGACAAACATTTTGATCAGATGCTTACAATGATCGGCTGACTGCAGATTCTCTCAACCAGGATGACTTTATATTAACATGCAGCAGTCACGTAGTTGGGAAGTTGCTCCAAGCACAGCAGAACTCATTTCATTTTGTTTGCAGTCTTAAGTATTTCTCAATAGCTGGTAGGTTGTTCTCAACGATCCTTCGTATTCATTAAACAAATGGTTGTATGCTACCACGAATTGAACGTTACAGGTTCTCAACATATTCAAGAACTAAAAAGATTTATGAAAACTAAGATTTATATGAGAAACATATTTCAGTTCCTATAAGCACATAAATACGTACATGTAGAACACATATGCCATAAAGGCGACTAGGAGAGCCACGATGACGATCCCACAGACTACACCCACGATCACAGCAGTGTTGTTAGAACCAGCACCTGAAATGAATGTTTTTGTCTTTGAAAAAGATGATACTTGTTTCTGAAATGGTGATAAATTAGGAAATCTATTTGTACGAAGGACTCTGATATTTATTCACACAGTGGAGAAAAGGAGAAACACTTACCTTGGATGGAACTACCTGTATTTGACTTGATACCGCTTCCATCTAGTGTAGAAGTCTCTGGAACAATTTATTGAAGCCATTCAGTATGAACATTGTCTTGTAAGTAAAGTAAACCCTACATATAGTCAAACTCGCAGAAGATATGGCCTGAGTTGTTAAACGCCGATCTGAACAATATTTAAGTATTCACTGTTTCACGACCCGAGACAAATATCATCAATAGGCACTATAGTAACCCTACAAGTTGGGTCTCACTCAGTGGAGAAAAGGAGAAACACTCACCTTGGATGGAACTACCTGTATTTGACTTGATACCGCTTCCATCAAGTGTAGAAGTCTCTGGAACGATTTAGTGAAGCCATTCAGTATGAACATTGTCTTGATAGTCTAAACTCATTTTCTTCGGTAAAATATTAACGTTTTTGTAACATTAAAAGTACAAGTCTCACACAGAAATAATATCATTTGAGGTTTTGGACACAGTAATTCTACTGTATATGACTCATGGTGATGCTTTCTGTCTACCATGTCCTTTTTATAAATGTCTTTGGTTTGGTTTTTGGTGAGTAGACACCAGTGACTTGATAAAGGAGCATCGATCTACGTCGTCGGGATGCTTTGCGAATGAACCCATGTCACATGTCCTGACTACACAATCACAGTTCAGTCAACACATATTTTGTTTCTTTGTTGTTTAGTGACGACCAAAGCAACATTCCAGCTACATTATGGCGGCCTGGACATGATGAGGTCTTAACCAGACAATGCAGTCGTTGATATTGCGAGCAACAGTACATTTGGTAATTTGAAACCCAGATTCCCTACATGGATTGAAAAAAATGTGATAGGTTTTATTGTCAGATACTGTTCACCTGTGTTATATATAGCTATGGGGACACTTTATACACTTATCTGTGGAATGGACGATCCTTATCTTTACATATACATGTACATGAAACCAACCTGTATCAGGATGTGTCCTAAAGCTGTATCCTCCGTTGTAGACGGTACTAGAACTGTATCCAAGGACCGTAAAGGTAGAATTAGAACGGATGGTTATTGTGTATCTCCCACTTCTCAATGTTCCCACTTTGAATCTTGTACCTGACAGATTCTTCCATGTGACCGGGGGGGCTGAAGATGGTAGAGGCAGTATAAAGGGCTTGTTGAACGTCCACGTTGTTGTTTTCTTGGTCTGTCAATATCTCCAGGTTAGCTGGGACATGTAGAGTTGTTAACTTGGAGTAGAGGCTTACTGGAGGCACTACAACTAAACCATCAGTATAGTAATTCCTTCCAAAAGTACACAAAGTGGCCATAACTGGCCTTGTGGTGTTGAAGTAGAACGTTTCAGTATTTCCACATTGTTTACGGTACACTCCATCTTCACCCACTGATATGGAAGAACCGTTATCAAACATGATGCTTGTGTCACTGTGGTCAGTAACAACTTGAAGCTGGTATGGCTGGTTACCCCGTTGTTGCTGATTTGTGTTCTGAATAGCGAATATATACTCATGACCATAATGTTTCACAGGCAGTAATTGTTCGAAAGTAGAGAAGTGTGTTCTGCTCACATCGTATGTTCCACTATAGACAGCTATTGTCTCCGTAGCATTAACGATGGTTCTGGTCATATCAAATGAACTGTTTAAGGAGAAAGTCTGATACTTATCCAATCTGATACTGAGAGTGTCCCCGTCGATGTAGGTCCTGCCGTCATAGGTGACGTTGCCGTCCAGTCTGAAGATGACGTCAATATCCGCCTTCTTGCTGTGTGTGGCTATCACCAAGACGGATATGTAAGACGTTGAATCCAAGGCGTCAGTTGTAGGAAGACAGGAAGACACGATGTACTTCGTGCCTAGTGCCCACACAGGAATGGGAGTGTATGATGTATACGAGTTCATTCCCCCTGTGATCTGAATAGCATCATCTCTGACAAGCACCAGTACCAGAATTACAGTGTACACTTTATGGAGTTGGGGGTAATAATAGTCTGTGTTGTAAGCATTGAAGCTTCGAGACCAGACTCGCCCGGAATGTGGATCCTGTACCTGCCACTGGCTTCCTGTCTCCCCAGCAGTGGCAAGTATCCGCGGGACATGACTGTTAAAGGGCAAGTTCCCAGCCAGTGCCATCAAATAACTTTGACCTGTAAGGCATAGTTTTGTATACGTACTGATGATTATGTGAATTAAACATCTAGTAATAATTTTCTCTGACACAGATGTCTACATTAGAATGAATGAGTCTTTCAGTTGACATATCAACCATGACATATCCTTGACATATCAAAGATATGCTCCCTACATGCATAGGGCAATGAGGCCAAGTGTCAATTTATACTACAGTGACCATTTGGAATGAAAAGAGTGTTTAACTCAGCTTTCAAACTCACCCTGGCATGTCAGCAAATGTTTGGAGGAAATACTGAAGTGATGTAGGGTTTCGGGCTGCACAAGTTTAATTAGTCCATAAGAAGGGTTATCGTACTGACAAAGAAGTTATCATCAAGCTCGATATACATCACACAGCTGTGCTTCAGCCAACTGGATCGACCATAAAAACATCACAAACAAGTACAAACTATATAGTCAACCGGGTACTCAAGACAGTGTGAGTTAATAACCATTGTGTAATTAGGGTAACTGTGACACATACCTGTGTACAGTAATGGTTCAGACAGATTATAGCCGCTGTTATAGACCGATCCGTTATAGAAGGACAGAACTGTGAAGGGGAAGTCGCTGGATATGAATGTAGAATATTTACGTCGTGACTGTGACTGTACAAGTGTACCAACTTTGTATCTGCTGCCATCTATATCCCTCCATGTCAGAAGATCGTTGACGTCTTTGTCTTTAATCAACACAGTGGCTCTCGTGTCAGTTAGTATCTTTAGTTTTGTTTGAAAATAGTTATAATATAACAAGACTGATCTGTGTGTGACGTACGAGTGTACTGGTGGTACGGTTGTGAAGGAACTGTTGTAACCATCTGCTCGACTGAGTATCACCAGTACCGGGCTTGTGGCGGTGAAGTGAAGACTCTCTCCCCGTTCAAGTGAGCGATTATAGAGACGAAGTTCGCCAGTAGAGACTGTGGCCCCAGAACTGAAGGTGATCTGCACGTGGCTGTGTTCACTGATGATCTGCAGCTCCAGTTTGGTGTCATCTACAGCAACAACATACTCCTGTCCGTAGTGCTTGACCGGCAGTAGCTGGTCATACACAGTGTACTTGTAGGCATATTCCATACCACTATAGACGGCTATGCTGTGTTCACTGTTAATGACCGTTCCATTCAGATCATGTGGAGTGAAAATCTTCAACGTTTGATACGGAATAAGTTTAAGGGATAATACATCGCCGTCACTGTAAACGTACCTGTCAAAGTAAATATCGTGCCAGTAGTCAGAACTGGAAAAGTAAATACTTCCTCTGTTAATTCGAAAGAATATCTCAACAGTAGTGCTCATGTTGTGTGCAGCTATCAGTAAAAAAGACTGATAAATGCTGCCAGGCGCGAGGCTTGATGGTAAAATGTACTTGGTATCAAGGGCAGATATAGGAAGCGGAGAGAATATACCGTCAGCATCTACTATAAAGTTTACATCTTCGTCACTTCCGCTCACAACAATAGCTGCATTTTCTAAACCACTCGTGATTTTCATCTTATCGTCGACACGGAGTGATCCATAATAAAAGGGGCCCATTACATGAATTCTTCTGTAGGCAAAGCGTGGATACTGTATCTCCGCCAGGCCCCCGGTTTCTCCTGCTGAGTACCTGATGTACGAGTATTTGCCTCTATATGCCACCGCCACCAAGTAGTTTTCACCTGTAAAGTCAATTCAACACAACATTACATCAATGCATTATGTTCTAAATCCTGTCATTGTTAGGCCAAGATAAAAAGAAGCCAAGGTAAACGTGCAGCACCAGAGACAGTCAGTAGGACAATGTGCAAAACATTATTACCTGTGCCCCGAATAAAGCTGAAAGTGGCGTAAAACTCACTCACTGACTCTGATCAACAACGCCCGTGTCACAACTTCAATCTCAGTCAGTGTTCAAAGTATTTCCAAAGGGACAGTAGCTCACCTCTCAGGGCTGTTTGTACTACAATAAGGATGTCAGAATCACTTTCACTTCAATCTCTGGATATTCAGCGAGAGTGTTATCTGACAGAGACAGTGGCGGTGCTTCTAAACTCGTCAGTGACCAGATGTAATATATTTGTGTGTGTATGTGTAAATCAGGTTTCTCAAACGATGATACACTTTTGGTATACCAAAGGGAGGCAACTCCACACAACGTAATGTGACGACCGAACAACTATACGTGTAAATGCAGGTTAGTATCCCGTTGCCTGAATATACACGGACGACAAAGGGCCACTGCACCGTGCCACACCTCAGAACATACTCGAAAGAGATAACATTGCTCTATTGACCGGTATATCTTTTGTGAACGCCATTATCACTGTGGTTTTCAACGTTCTTTATTGTGTGTGCTTCCCTTGAATATGAGCTACTCAAAAACTAACAGCTATGCTATGCTACGCTATGCTATGCTGAACCCGTGAAGATCCGGGTTAGAATTGATCTTCAGTAACCCATGCTTGTCAAAAGAGGCGACTAGCGGATCGGGTGGTCAGGCTTGCTGACATGGTTGACACATGTCATCGGTTCACAAATGCGTAGATCGATGTTCCTGCTGTTGATCACTGGATTGTCTGGTCCAGATTGCCACCATATAGCTGGAACATTGCTGAGTTCGGCGTAAAACTAAACTCACACACACACATATGCTATGCTCTGCTATTGGTTATATTTGTGCGGGGCTTCTGATGAAATATAAGTAGGTCCCAAGCAAGCTATGCCGGCCGTGGGATGTGACAAAATGGGGCTGGAGGTGTTCTGTGTCTAGGTTGTATGTGGTATCCCGATTGCGTTCCACATACACAAAACCTGACAGCATAATACAGTCCCACTTTAATATTTCTATCACCAACTATTCCCTTCTTTAATCTACACAGGGAACATGTACTTTATGTCGTTTTAGTTATGTTGTTCTGATTCCAAACAGCACCAGTTATTACTTGGGAAACACAATATACACACATGCGAAAATGTATTGCAACACCTATGACTTTAAACCTCACATAGCCGTTTATATTCATATCATGAATATGTTTGTGAGTATGATTGTCTTCGCTCTTCGGGCGCACCATACGCTAACTTTAGATATACACGTGCTGCAATAAAAGGGGATATGACGTGCAATTTTTCTCTCACAGCTGGATAATCAATTGATGTCGTTTTTGGTACGCAAATTTTGGTTCTCTTCAACTAACAGCTGTTATAAGATGGCACGTCATTGGTATGTCATTGGTATGCCAGAGATGTTGGTTGCCATCAATCGACAATCAACCGATTGGTCAGAAAACATAATCAAACTAATTCGCTCGTGCCAATTCAAAATTTAAAAACAGGCTCGCTTCCACATCGTCGTATGTCCAACAGAAAGGTGCGAAATCGTCCCAAATCGGTCTTGCATTGAACCAGACGACCATTGTTATCCCAAATAGTCCAAAGCAGGACCAGGGACTTATGGTACCGCAGAAGTAATGCATATGCTGAACTGAATATGCTGGAGCCTCGCATATGAAATCGCCAGACCAGTATGTTCAGTATGTTCAATGTTGTTATTATTTGTTCTTAGATTTGATATTTAATTATTCCCTAAGTGTCAGTTCCTGTATGGTTAATGGTAACATGTACTATGAAGAACATGGGGTGTTTAAACTATATTCAATGTATATATGAATTTTTGCTTTTACCTTATTCTTATAACGTGTACAAAGAAGTATCATTTTGAATTCAAATCAATGATTTCAGAATTAGTGGTCAAACACCGAATGGAGATATACCCACATGATATGATATAAGGACCATTTGATTCAAGTGATGCATTTGAGAACTCTCTGGTATTTTCAAGTGTTTATATTGTGCCTAAAGTGTTGAACATAAAATATTCATTGATAATCCGACAAAAGAGCTGACGAGATATGTTCAATGCACTGCAAAGGCACATTGCTCAGCGTGCTGTGTGCATCGCCCAATGTAAACATTATAAACACAAACCAAAAAGGATCTGGTTTACGTTCCATTTACCTTTAAAGTCTGTTTTTATCAAAGTCTGAAAATATATCATGCGTTTAGAAATTAGGGGTGTCTTTGAGGACAGAGAACCTACTCCTATATGTGAATGTTGCTGTTAGATCCTTAACAGCAAGCTTTACATGTTCTTTATCCCCTCCGTTGAATTTCTAAACAGGAATTTTCATGAATATTAAAAACAAATAATCAAGTGAGTGTGAAACCGACGGGTAACTGGCCAGGATTTCAAGTGTCATTTCATATTATGTGTCAGATAAAGTACAAGGGTTCGTTTTTCTTTAAAAAATCTTATTTCATAGTATGAGTCAGAAAAAGTACAAAAATACGTTTCTCTATTCCAACACAGCGACAACGTAGGTGTCTTACATCCCCAAAGTTAATTCACTAGGTCATTATACGTGAAACGCAATGTTGAAGGAAAAACTGATCAGACCCTACGTCGTTAATATTCATAACAACTGAGTGAGTAGATAATTTTCTAAACAGATGTATACTTTGTGAAAGAGTCATTACTTGGCTGCTGATACAGTGTAGAATCGTTGATATTTGGGCAATAAGAAGAGTTACTTACCCTTGCCGCTTTGCAGGATCGTCAACAGAACAACCAAACAGAAGCCCTTGCAAATCATCCTCTCCGTGGACAGTTCTCGTTTCCTGTCAGAACAAAGGATGAAAATCTGATAATCAGAACTACTCAAAAGGTAAGGTAAAACAAATTCCTGAGCTTTATCCATAAATACGTTGTGCATTAATATGATCCAATTCTCCTGCACCCAAATGTCAGCCGCCTTTTCAAAATTTAAGAAAATACTGTTCAACATCACATTCAGAGAAAGGAGGAACAAGTGTAATCTTGCTTCAAAATATCAAACGATATATCAGGACAGGTCGTACTGACAGAGACAGTTCTGTGAATCACTTGTTTCAGCTTAATTTCTTAGTCAGTTTGATCAAATTTGCTTTATCTTTTTCCATAACCGACCCGTGATGATCCGGGGTAGAATAGGTCTTCAGCAACCTATGCTTGCCACAAAAGGCGACTATGCTTGTCGTAAGAGGCGACTAACAGGATCGGGTGGTCAGGCTCGCTGAGTTTGTTGACACATGTCATCGGTTCCCAATTGCGCAGATCGATGCTCATGCTGTTGATCACTGGATTGTCTGGTCCAGACTCGAGTATACAGACCGCCGCCATATAGCTGGAATATTGCTGAGTGTGGCGTAAAACTAAACTCACTCACTCACTTTTCCATAACCAGATTTTCCCATTCAGAATTTATTAGAAACTATATCATCAAAATGTTTCATATATATAATCCAAAGTATCACCAGCCACATTTCTACCTCAACCAGGTAACTCATCACTACTTTCATGGCATCGGCCATACCTGATCTGATATCAAACGTGTAATATTTGGCCGGTATTAATTTGTGGTGTCGTTAGAGACTTACTTCAATAAGCTTCTTTGTCTCCTGAAACGAGACATAAGTAATGTGTTCATATATGCCTTGTATACTAACGGGAAAATGTACCTGTGCATAACATAAAATGCATAAAATAAAAGTTCTTTGAAAAGTTTTCAAATAACCTAAATAAACATGCAGGAAATTGATATCACGTATCGAGAGTGGCACGTGCACTTTGTGCACAACGAACATACTTTTTTTCATGCTTTTAACGCCTGAAATTAACTCCTGATATTGAAAATTAAGAAGGGGTGATTGGACTGTTGCCTCTGAATGTTGTGGAAGACGCGTTAATTTCAACCTAAACTGCGTGTACGTCATGCCACGGCTTACAGAAAATCAACGTCTCCGCACCGTGGATATGAGACTTGTTGTGATACGAAATGATTGAAGCCAGTAGACAAAGGGTGGGCTATTCTTGATTAGGCTTGATTAGTTGACCGTAAGCCATGGGGATGTAAAAAACCTTGATCTCTGTTGATTGCCGGGTTGAGTCTTTTGATGGTGATTGCATCTAAGAGGTTTCTTTTCTTGTAGTCTGACCGGTTGGCTTCTAGAATGCTTATTTTGTTCCAAAGTATGGTATGGTTCGGCTGGGCTTGGGTGTGGTCGGAAATGGCTGATGGCGCGACATTTACGTCAAATTAACCATTGACAGTAGCTGAATTGGCTCAAGCGTTTGTTCAGACACTCAACAACATTCCCCAAGCTTTCTTCATTCGCTAAGTGTCGTCTATCCGCCATCGTTGTCAAGCCTGCATCCACACCAATCGCTGACTCCTCTTATAATGAATTTGTGAACTGACTTTTGACACCACATCTCTTCAAGGGTGTGTCGCGATTCCTAGTGTCAAATCATACAAATTTCTATATTTCCCTGTCAAAAGTTAAACAGTGATTAAGGAAAACACGATAAATCATGTTATTATATTTTTGCATTTAAAAATTGCATTACACCAAATAATGCGCAGTTCAAGTAGTATATATACTTTGCGTTCGGTAAAGTGCTTCTGTGACATGGACGTTTTTCATTGGTAAACTTGTGAATGATTTTTTTTATTTGAACCAGAGAAGGAGTGTGTTAAATGGTCTAAGAAACGCAGCCAAACGTTTGCTGTTCGAACTGTTCGAAATGCAAGAAGCATGACCTATTCGAGAATAATGACCAGCAATGTTTACTTTAAAGGCACAATGTCACACAATTACGACAGTAGTTTGGCCTATATTATACATACTGGGGCATGTGCACTCACTTTAGTTTCCTTTCGAGGCGTATAGCTTCCAAAAAGAGGACATTTTCGCCGGAAATAATGTTCGGCCGGTAGAAGGGGTGAGAGTAATCTTATTTGGAATAAGTTATATGGTAGCTTCCATGAGGGCTGATAGTAAGTGTTATTGGGGGAAATGCATTACTTTTTTTTCAGAGAAATGTGGTGTGGCGCCTTTAAAAGTCTAGACAACCAGATTTACTTTCTTCAGAGGTCACAAAACACGTCAATTCAGCGTTCTGGAACAAATTGGACATAGCCTAGGGAAAACGACAGATGGAGCCCTGCCATCTAGTGCCTCCCTGTGTGTTTTATTTTTGTTCAAGAAATGAATCGTAAATGAAATATTGTGTAAAGGCTTTAATACTCGAAAAAAAAACCCACACGAATGTGTCATTTAAAAACACCCAGAACCGTCGATGTGTAGAGCCATTTTCCTTTCGATATTGCAGGATTCCCAGATACTAAGATTTCACCCAGTGAGATTGCAGTTCTCCCTTAGTTTTAGCTGTCTGACATTTTTGTGTTTAGGGAGTAGCATTCAACATTGAAATACAAGTAGCAGCACTTGAGCATGACGGGCAACTGGCGATTAAGTGTCGCATAAATACAAACATATAGTCTGTCAGGTAGATCAGGAAGTAGCTGATCTATGACGTATTCTGTGAACACTGTGGAGTTCATCTCTGTGTGGTAGTCACGACCATCAGTAGATTTGGGTCTGAACACCAAGTCACATGTTGTTAGGAAACCTAGATGAGAACCCGCGTGTTCAATGATAAGTCTCTCACCCTTGCCTGGAGGAATCCTCCTGTTTTCGTTAGGGTCAGAGTGCTGCCACTGATATGAAGGGGTGAAGTTAACATTAATCCACGTTTCATCCAAACAGACTACTTAAAAGCCGTTTTGTCTTTTCTTCTGATATTGTTCTCAGATAACTGACCCTAAGTCTCACGAGATCACCGCTTTCACAGAGTAAAACTTTGTGCTGGATATTCATTAATAATAAAATTCGAATTTCACTAATAATTTATGTATTCTAAATCTGGAAATGCAGATGCCTTGCTCATCTTCAAGAACTTTCTTCTGTTTTCTTGACGAGAAGTTGGTTTCTCTGACATAAACGGCGAATTATGTCCCCGGTAAGTCTCAAATTAAAAGTGTCCAACTTTACTGAAGTCTTTGATTTTGAGACGGTCCCTAAATGACTACTGTCAATTACCTGATCGGGGAGATAACAAGATAAAGTGCTGAACGCGTAATTTTTAATGCTGCCACTGTTCTTCCTGTAAACTTGGTGATAGATTGTAAGGTATATCCTCTTTCGGCTTCATTCTTGAAAACAAATATACACATTCTTAAACAAAGTTTGCATATCTTTGCTTAACATGGGGAAATTATCCTGAGGGTAACAACTCTATCCTTGCCAGTCACTTGTTATCATGATCCCGGGGTCATGCACGTGAATTGCGCGCTGACATAACCCGTAAGCTGTTACGTTTACTGCGACTACACCCCGTCTCTTGACACCAAAAACTAACAGAAATTTTAATGATAGTTACTTAAGTAACCTTTTCCCCAAGTAACCAACAAAGTTAAAACTATTTTTTCTTATTACGTCAGGGGGTCTCATTAAGATATACGTGAATGGCATGTGGTCAGTTGGTGTCATTTGGAAGACATTTGACAAAAGCCCATTTCTGGTATCCCCCGCCGTGATGTTGCTGGAATATTGCTAAAAGCGGCGTAAAACCAAACTCAGTGAGTGAGCAGTGTGTCCTCACGCTCAGCCAACCAGTATATGTGAACCGTCTAACAAACGCACACGATGTGGTCGGTTAAATCTGAAAGAGCAGATATCAGTATGGAAAAGAAGACTATTCACATCATTTAAGACGAGCATTTTGTCCGTTAGACTGACTGAGTTTGGTTTTACGCCGCTTTTAGCAATATTCCAGCAACATCACGGCGGGATACACCAGAAATGGGCTTCACACATTGTACCCATGTGGGGATTCGAACCCGGGTCTTCGGCGTGACGAGCCAACGCTTTAACCATTAGGCTACCCAACCGCCCCTGTCAGTTAGAGGTATATGAATCAATACTGTTTTGATGATTTTGGAACACCAGGGAAGTGCTATTAAAGATATATCATCTATGCTAATTTTATAAAAAGATTGCTATATGTTAGATAGGCATAATGCGAATAATTCAACTTTTCATGAGTTACTTATCTAGACTGCATCATGTGTCACACAGTGTTGCCACATGAATGAACCAGGTAGTCTTTTCCCAAACGAGTCAAGGGGCGTCGACGGGGTCTAGCTATCTAGGCAAACGAGCACAAGACAGCCCTGTCTCTCCCGGAACGTTTAACGCATACATGTACATTGAAAGAAATACACAGCATGTGACCAGACTAGATTCACTTAACGACTTGTGACTCCATGTTGTGTACAAGTAATATAGTCGAGAAGCTTTTTGTTAATACGTTGTCAAAAGAGAGTGGTATTAATTCACTTTGCGACAAATGTAATCAAATTTAACCATGCAAAGTCTATACAGGAGAAGAAGCAACGTATAATTTTCTATTATCTAATAATGTATGTGAACTAATTAGTCACAATAAGTGACGATGAATTGTCCCAATTGTTTCCGGCCATTTTTCATTAAAGGAATGTGGAATACAGACAAATTAGCCTTTTCAAATGAAGGGTAGCGATCTTAAATCCACAACCAGCATAGCTGTGGGAAGTAATAGCACAATGTATCAATGTCCTCCTGTCAGTAAATGATGATCTCGTGTCTTATAAAGTGATCTCTCTTGTTATGGACGATCACGATTGTGTCAACATAACTAGATTATATTATTGACAGTTGATAGCAAGCAAACTCAATATTCCTAATGATAAACACATCACAGTGCAGATGTCACCCATTTAAGGACTAAGCCAAAATATAAATATTAAATAATTTTTTTATATTATTTTGTTATCACATGCTGAGGCATACATATGAATAACAGACATGAATAACAGATAATTTTTGCCACCTTTGCTAAAAGCGGCGTACAACCATATTCACTCATTTGCTGATTTAAAGAAAATCAAAGTTGTTGATCTAGATGCTAGATTTAATTGTCTGTTAGTCCTGAGTTAAATCCTGATAAGCATATTTATGCTACTTTAGATTGCCAGAAAGAGGAGCTTTAAAGAATTTCAAGATGGAATTTAAAGACTTTGCAACTCTCTCTCTCTCTCTCTCTCTCTCTCTCTCTCTCTCTCTCTCTCTCTCTCTCTCTCTCTCTCTCTCTCTCTCTCTCTCTCTCTCTCTCTCTCTCTCTCTCTCTCTCTCTCTCTCTCTCTCTCCGTCAACGAAGGACAGTAAAATAACAAGAGGATCGATCACAGATATAGATATAATACTAGTATGAATAACTAAACTTACATGGGACTTACAGTACATTTGCTTCCTGCATGGGCCCCGCGAAGTGAGAAAGGAGTTTAGTTACATATGTCACTTTGACTTAACAATGTAATGTAACATGTATGACAGCTTTAACAAATGAAAAGAGTTTATCTAATTTCTTCACATATTTCTGAGAGTTATCAAGTTACTAAAACGGATACTTACATGCCTCGACTGTGATGGCTGTGATATCAGAGCCAAGGAAGATGTCAGCGGCACAAATGCGTTCGGCGTAATGCCCGCTTACTGGCCGTTATGCAGCTAGTCCTGCAGCTACTACAAATCTTGCCTTGTTACAAGGTTCTCTGTTCCAACTGGTGATATATTTAAGTTTGTTAACGCTCACGCACCTCCCATTCAAATGACATTTGATCTCACGTAAAGTGATCTCACGTATGTTTACTCGTCGCGCGCAAATGCGTGTCGCCTCAGTGAGCCTTAATGCTGCGCAATGTATAGACGTCACGTTTATGTACTGCAGTTAGCACTACTGTTAGTTAAGAAGACAAACGCTTTTACAACAAGTGTGTACATGCCGTTGTCAGTAATATCCATTACAACTCCTATCAAATTCCTTTGAAACTGTTGTTACAACAAGCAGAGTTACATGACCAAGATGTAAAAACATAACGAGTATTGTAAACTTCCTTATATTCTTTATGTTTGGTTACTGTATACACAAGTGGGGAGGGGATCAATCTACGCTCTTGCATCTATATAGACTAATGGTCCGCTCGAAGCTTGATTATGGCTCCATTGTGTATGGTGGGGCCTGCAAAGGCAAACTAAAACTACTTGGTTCTGTCCACCAACAAGGCTTAAGACTTTGTCTTGGGTCTTTTAGAACTTCTCCTGTTGACAGTCTCTACGTGGAGGCAGATGAGCCACCTCTTGCACAACGGCGTATCAAACTGTCTTTACAGTAAATTACCAAACTGTACTCTAACAAATCTAACCCTGCATATACCTGTGTCTTTAATCACCAAGAAACCTTCTCTTGTGCCACCTCTTTGGCTCACAATTAAACCATTCATTTCTGCTGCCAGCATTGAGATGGAAAATATAGCTCCTTCCCGTCTTCTTTTTTCTCCTCCTTGCAATTGGTTAGGCCACACGTTGACCTAGCATTAACCACTTATAAAAGTCAGAAACTAATGAATTACAGTATAAACAATAATTTAGTCAATTTAGAAACACATATGATACTTACAAATCCTTATTTACAGATGGGTCCAAGGATGGTGGCGCAGTTGCTTGTGCCACTGTCATTTGACCCAGAACAGTCTCTTCTAGATTACCAAATAACAGCTCTATTTTCACAGCAGAAGCTACCGCCACATTAACAGCGCTTAAATATTTTTCAAAAACACCCTAAATATAAACAATATATAATATTTTCTGACTCTCTTTCGTGCCTTCAGGCTATCAACAGTCTTTCTTGAAAACATCCACTTTTAATAAAAATAATAGAATTATACAATGATCTTGCTACTGGCCAATATGACATCGTCCTTTGTTGGTTACCCAGCCATGGCGGAATTTCTGGTAACCGATTTTGCTGCCAAGGCAGCACTCAACAAATTTCTGACACCACTTCTTATTCCATACTCTCATTACCGAGCTAGCATTAAAACTTACATCCGTGATCTGATTCAAAAGAAATGGGACACCCAAGTAGGTATTAATAAATTACATGAAATAAAACCCTATACTGGTAACACCTACTTATGTTGTCAGTCCAGATTTGAAGAGGTCATCATGCGACGATTTTGCATTCGCCATAAAGGGTATATTCATGAATATCTGTCAAAAGGTGAGGATCCTCCGTTTTGTATCCTTTGTGATGAAAGAATGACAGGCAATCATATTTTGCTTGACAGTATTGATTTTGCCATCACAAGGGATAACTTTTTTAATGTCAAAACAGTGAAGGATCTTTTTAATGTTAATCATCATTTAATCATTGAAATTTTTAAAGAAATAGAATTGCTAGATAAATTTTGATGAAGAGGAGCATGAATATATATGTTATAATTGGTATTTAGATTAGTAACTTAGATTGTTAGTGGTTGTGCCCTCAAAGGGGGTTAAAGTACTGTAAAATTATTGTCCTCCTGAGAAGGTACGTAAGTCCCAAAACTTTCAAAGTAAAATGTAAATTTACCACCTTTTAATCGTAGTATTTTTGTTCTTTTAACTGCCGGCTGAATTTTCTTACAATTGATTTTGGTGACACCACCGAGTGAATCAGGAATTTTATACAAAATCGCCGATTTAACATCCCGTGCTGGGATTCGAACCAAGGACCTCTTGATCCAAAATCGGTCTCCTTGTCCACATGACCAAAGAGGTTAACCCCGTGAGCAAGCTGACAAGGTAAGGATGTCATCTGTGACTCCAGGCCCTGCTACATTAGTGATGTGCCGAAGGAAGGAGAACGGGATGTAGAACACCTTTCATTGATCAGTTTATATAGAATTCGCCGCTCTTTTTCTTTTTCTTTAGACCGTTGATATCAATTAGGACAACTGAATATGAAATATTGTTTTCCATTATTACAGTTACATTTGTTTGGCACTTCTGAACTCATGTTTCATTTGTGTTATATAACATCTAAACCGAAATAAATGGCAAAACGCTAAATACAGTAAACATCCATCATTTAGTTTGTTATACACATGTCTACTAAACTATCCAGTAAGTGTTCATGACCTAAACATGGTTCGTTATATCTGTCAGTTTGTTATAAGCGTGTTCATTAAATGTAGTTTGTTGTATACATGCGATGTTCGTGCTGAAAACAATGTACTCAAATATTATATGTTAATACAAATTCACATGTATTGCACAGATTTTAGATAATTAGGTTCGCAAAGTATTACAGATGGTTGAAATGGATATCATGCCATCCAGTTAGATTCTTATCGAAAGGGGGAAAATAACAATAAATCACGTGTTGGATCGGACTGGGGAACATTGTGGTTAAGGAAATTCAGTACATCTACTTTGCCCTTTGTTAAAGTTCAGAAGTTGAATAAATAACCATAGAAATAGCGATTGGACTAGGTATATATGCTGCACTGGAATGAAAGCAGAAGAACCTCAAATTCAACTCAATTCAATTCAAAACACAGCATGTGTAAAGGACCTGTTCTGTGCAAGTAACATGCTTAATTAATTCTTGAGTACACTCAGACAGACAGGACTAGATATCCAATGCTTTTTCAGTACCAGCCTAGATGTAGCTTAGGTGTTTCAGAGAAATAATCTCCTTGGTTTGTGGAACCCATACAGGCGTCCATGATTTTCACCTTCTTGGTTATTATCTTCATGCATAACGTAGGACTTTCGTAACAAATCAATATTGTTTGCAGTTTAAGGGCGTACAGAGCAATAGTTCATCATTGACGTCTGTGTTAAAATATTTCGAAATGATGGAGGCATGCCGATCTCAGAAGATGCGGACATTGGTGTTTTGGAGACGCTTGGCCTTTTGGGTGTATTTTCAGATTGATGTAAGGTCTATTCTGTTCAATGGTTCATTTCAAAATAGGTCCACCAGCACAGCGCTATTCAGAAATTATGTTGTTATTAAAATATGTATCAGAATGAACAAACAGATTTGTTTCATTCCATGAATATTCAAAGGGCAAATACTACATGATGAAACAAGCAAGATAGGAATCTACTACAACTTGAGCAAAGTACAGGCATAACATACCCTTCTAAAGAAAACATGTGGATCTTTTGAAAGCTTTTATCAGAAAACCTAGCAATACTTATCAAAACATCAACCTTACATGACACAAGTCTAACAAAACTATCCTTACACGGGTTACCAATATATTGGTATGGTGGAAAACATTCAATCTTTTAAACATTTCGTTAGAAGGTTATATTATGCCTGTACATTGTGCAAAAATGTTTCCATAGTTTTCAAAGGCAATAATGTATGACTGTTACTGGTTTTACCAGCATCAAATAAAATGTAAAATTATTCTGTAATGTGGGTCATGGCCTTATATACTGAAATAAAAACTGTCTGTCTTTAAAAACATAAACATGTGTTTATAAATCAGTAAAAACTCCTTATAATACAAGGCCCGTCCGATGTCACAAACACATGCAGTCATGTCATGTTTTCACCTAACAAACACATGAACATGTTTTAAAGTCAGAGAACAATCAATCTCCAATATCTATCGGATTCCATCAGGCGTGAAAGGCAAAATAGTTGTGAAAATTAATAGATCATTTGAATAGATCACTCAAAGATAAAGTTGTTTGCAAGTTGGGTTGTCCGCCTACGGATGACTGACTGACTGAGTGAGTTTGGTTTTACGCAGCTTTTAGCAATATTCTAGCAACATCAGAAATAGGCTTCACACATTGTACCCATGTGGGGATTCGAACCCAGGTATTCGGCGTGACGAGCCAACGCTTTAACCACTTGGCTACCCCACCGCCCCCTATGGATGAAGCATTATGTTTTTCAATAAATATATTTGGTACTCGGTCAACGCACTCTATGACAACACAACTTTTAACAAAAATATTTACATACTGGCACAGTACCAAATAAATTCTAGGAACAATTAAATCATACACTCATTATATAAAACCATCAATATATATATTCACACTTCTCACGTTTCACGTCCTTTATACACACCCCACCCTTACAGTTGGAACATGCATATAAAGAATTAAATTTCTTTGTGAATTCTGCTACATGCAGTATTTTTCAAAACCCCTGAATATTTGTATGACGATTTCTTTTCGGTGAATTAAAACAAAACGCACACAGATCAGTGTTGTATCAGCAGAGTACTGCAAATATGCATGTACTATAAGTAGTCTCAACGCTAATAGCATTGTGCACACGCTTTGATGGCGTCATCTGTGACATCATTACTTATCAGGTCACTTTTGCCGGGGAACCAACATGGCCGTTGTCTGTATAATCAAGGTCACATGAAATCATATATCAACTGATAAACCTGCCTCCATCATCAATCTAACATGGTGTCATAATTGTGAAATGAATCTACAACAGCTGAGTAAGCCATTTATTGACATTTGAATGACATAAATGACCAATATTTGTTAGATTTTTCATGTGTATTGCAAGTGATAGTGCAAGTTTGAATCTCATCTACGAATTTGTGTGAGAGAACTGTGGACTTAGTTTTTACCCATCATAAAAGCAGTCACAATTGCTGAAGTTTATGCCTGTGTTTATGTCTCAGTGAACTTTGTCATCAGATAAATATGGCTACATTCCAAGTAAACCCTCCAGATCGCTTTAATTTCAAGCAACCTGATGAGTGGCCTAAATGGGTCAGAAGATTTGAACGTTTTAGAGTTGCATCTAAACTCAGTACTAAAGATGAAAACCTGCAAGTTTCAAACCCTATTTTATTCTAAGGTGGACGAAACAGATGATATTTTGTCAACTTTCAATTTGAGTGAAAAGCAGTTAAAATTGTATGACACTGTGAAAGAAAGTTTTGACAATTATTTCACTGTAAGAAGAAATGTGATCTTTGAAAGGGCAAAATTCAATATATAAGAATTCAGAGATCCAACGAACCAGTCGATAGTTTCGTCACTGGATTATACACGTTAGCTGAACACTGTGGCTACGGTACTCTACATGTCGATGTCATCCGTGATAGAATAGTAGTTGGAATCCATGACAGATGCTTGTCGGAAAGATTGCAATTAGACAGTGATTTAACAAAGCAATCAAATTGGTTAGAAACAGCGAAGAAACAGCAGACAATAGTTCGAGGTTTCGGACATACTGCAGACAGTGTTGATCATGTGAAACGTCACAAAGGTAGGAACATTAAGTCTGGGCAGAAGTGGATAAATCCACACAAGGCACAACGATGCCACAGATGTGGCAAAAACCAGCACAGTAAAATGGATTGCCCGGCTTTATCTTCAACTTGTAGGAAATGTAAGAAGGGACACTGGGTTGTTGTATGCCAAAACTGTGACAAGACTGGCCGAAAACAGTACAGTAACAGTTCAGTGAGGATCATAGACGAGTCTGTCGTGGAAGAAGAAGTATCTTACGCTTTTCTTGGTGCCGTTGAAAGAGATAGTTCACATCAAAGCTTTACTAATGATCCACAGTCCATTGTTTTGTTTGTCGACAAGTATGGAGTCATTTTCAAGATAGATATAGGAGCAGATGTAACTGTGATTCCAGAGACTGTGTAGAGAGAAATAAAGTCTCTACTTCTCAGAAAATCCAATCGCATTCTGCGTAGTGCAGGTAAAACAAGACTGACAGTGCTAGGGAGATTCTCAGCGACACTCAAGTCATCAGATAGATCAACACAGCAAGAAGTGTATGTCGTGAAAGGACTTTCTTTTTCCTTTACTCGGAAAACCAGCAATCAGCGATGTTACTCTAATTCGACGTGTCGAGCTGATTGTTAGTACAGTATCGCCAGGTGAATTTTGTAGAGCTAAATTTCCTACATTGTTCACAGGTCTAGGCAGGATAGAAGGACCAGCGTACGACATCAAGTTAAAAGAACACTTCACGGCACATACCACTTCCACTTCTTCCTTACTGTCAATTTTACTCTCCAAAATGTTTACATTTTTTATTGTATAAATTGTTTTCGTCACGATATGGCTGAGATCTTGCCGATGTGACGTTAAATATTAACTCACTCACTCACTCCACTTCTTCCTAAAGTGAAACAAGAACTGGAAAAGATTGAGAAAAGCGCTGTGATATCAACAGTTGATCAACCAACTGACTGGTGTACAGGAATAGTCGTTGTACCAGAAACTTCGGGTTCTATGAGAACCTGCGTGGACTTGACGAAGTTAAATGAGTCAGTTCGTCGGGAACCTCATACAATGCCGGCGGTGGAGCAAACGATAAGTCATCTAAGTGGGGCCAAATTCTTCACAAAGTTGGATGCCAATTCCGGCTTCCATCAGATACAACTCACAGATGAATGCTCTCTCCTCAATATATTCATCAGTCCATTTGGACGGTTTGCATTCAAGCGATTACCATTTGGAATATCATCAGCTCCTGAACATTTCCAGAAACGCATGAATCAAGTCTTAGAAGGCTCAGATGACACGCCGTGTCATATGGACGACATACTTGTGTATGCTTCAACTCAAGCTGAACATGATGCCAGACAAGAGGCAACATTGTAGAGACTAATGCATGCTGGAATAACTTTGAATGAGAAATGTGTTTTCTCCAAAACTTCAATTAAATGCCTGGGCTACGTCATTGACTCTAACGGCATTCAAGTGGATCCAAGCAAAGAGAATGCAATTAAAGAAATGGTTGAACCTACCAACGTTTCTGAGGTACGCAGATTTATGGGGAAGGTCAGCCAGTTAGCGAAATTCCTTCCCAATCTCGCCGAAGATCAACTATGGGTTTGGGATGACCCCCAGCAATCAGCATTCGATCGCACCAAACAGAAACTTTGCTCAGGTCCAGTGTTAGCTCACTACAGTCCAAGCGCTAACATCATCATCTCTACTGACTCATCATCCTACGGTCCTCAAGCCAGTGGCTTATGCATCACGTGCTCTCTCTCCTACTGAGCAAAGATGTGCTCAGATCTGAAAAAGAAGCTATAGGAATCACATGGAGTTGTGAACGAATTCGAGACTTTCTGATTGGTTTGAATTTCACTGTGGAAAACGATCATAAACCGCTGATTCCACTCCTAGATTCTAAAAACTTGGACGAACTCCCTTCAGGAATTCAGCGACTATGTATGTGCGATTGATGGCATACCAGTTTTCCATTGTACATGTTCCTGGTAAAAACATGTATTCTCTCGACACTCTATCCAGAGCACCACTGACATATGTGCACTTAAGTGACACGAAACTGACAGAAGATGTAAATATGTATGCTGACGCCGTTATCACAGGCCTTCTAGCATCACAACACAAGCTGTCAGAAATCAAGAGAAATCAGCTACAAGACAGGGTTTGTAATCTACGCATGCAACACTGCACTGACGAGTGGAACACTATTCACCAAATTTCATACTCTACACGATTGTATCGGCCTTATCAAGGTGATCTCACAGTCATCGATGGTCTTCTTATGTATGGACAAGGTAGTCATTTCCCATACAATGCGGTCTAGTGTCCAAGTTGTCGAGTACGACCTCCGAGACTTGCATGAATCAACTTAAATCTATTGTTGCCCGACACGGCATACCAGGAATACTGGTGTCAGATAATGGGCCACAATATGCCTCTGAAAGTTTCAAGACATTCGCAGAATCATATGGTTTCATCCATATTATCAGAAGTCCTCACTACCCTCAGTGTAATGGTGAGGCAAAACGTGCTGTGCAGACTATCAAAAACTTGCTGAAAAAAGCATCCTCTCGCAAGTGGATACAGTCCGTCCGAACTCCTGATGGAGTGTTGATTCAGGTGTACCGTACCTACACATCCTTCTCAGCTGGAACCAAAGCAGCCAAACTTCTACAAATTCCATGATGAGGAACAGATGAGAAAAGAAAAAACGGAAAGATCTTTTCAACTCAAGACATCGAACTAGAGAAATGAAACCACTCCAGCCTGGTGATCATGTGTACATCAATGATACTGATGGTACAAAGTCAGGCATTATACAGATTCAGGCTAACACTCCACGCTCTTACAAAGTTGAGACAGAAGGAAGAGTGATCCGGAGAAATCGACATCTCATTCCATCACCTGACAACTCAGCATCTCCCCTGTCGAGTCACCCAAGTCTTCTCATAAAATTAATCATCACGTTTATACTGTCTTAAAGTTTGAGCGGCATTGTGTTTAACTATAGTCCTAAATCAGCAGTTCAGTTTCTCATATATCATAGACTCTAAAAGTTAACAAGCTGAACTCATCACCGGCTTTATCTTTGAACATCTCAAAAGGACTTTTCAAAGGGAGATGTTGTATCAGCAGAGTACTGTTGACGATGTTGTTGTTGATTGGTGTAGATTAAAATCTCAGTCCCTTGACCTCAATTGCTGCACCTCCAGTGACACTGTCAGGCACCGTGTAAATGGCCATTGAGGTTGAGATAGCATCGGCACCTTCTTCTGTAGCTCACGTAAATGAGATCTTCTTCCTTCGGCTACTGTACTATTGAGAAACACATAAAATTATTTTAGCTGGCCGAATAGTTAGCCCATATTCGAATTTACATCAATCTTAAACTACAATAAAACATCGAAAAAAAGTAGTTCGCAATGTCTAAGATCTGCATTCCTTAATATCCTCTGAATGTTGCTAAAAGCGGCCTACAACTAAACTCACACACTTGACGTTATGCATGGATGCGTTTCCCACAAAGGAGAAATCCATGGACAGGTGTATAGGTATCACAGACAAAAGATATTCTCTCTGTAACACATCCTTAGTCTACGACCGCCATAGCACTGCGTGTTTTCTCCTGTATGAGTGTACCCCACACTCAATTAAACATGAAACCTGACAAGGGCAAGATCACTCTTTAAGTTGTGTGAGTGGCCTTGAATTTGCGTTTAATGCTTCATTGCTTTTCAGGCGCAGTGTACATACTTAAGACGCCCTGTCCAAGCAGTGAGTGAGTGAGTTAATATCTAACGTCACACCGGCAATGTCTCAGCCATATCGTGACGAAAACAATTTATACAATAAAAAGTGAAAACATTTTGAAGATTAAAACCTGTCGACGATTGACAGTAAAAGTACTAGAAAATCACAGATATGAATATAAAACTAGTGAGCAAAGCTAAAACATTCCAATGAAAGAAGACAATACAATATAAAACAACTGAAGGTAGATCACCATACTAGGAACCATGGGGACTTACAGCACTTTTGCTATTTGCATGGACCCTAGTTGGATTTACACCATCCCTTCAGCCGCTGGTGATGGTAGGAAGGTTAAGCCGAAATTTAAAATCACAAAAATACTACGATTAAAAAGTATGGTTGAGCAAAATTGACTTGGAAGGTTTTGGGACTTACGTACCCTCTCAGGAGGAAAATAATTTTACGCTACTTCAACCCCCTTGAGGATACAGCCACAAACAATCGAAGTTGATAATCTGAACAACCAATTATAAAACTTTCTCTATTTACAAAACATATATCAAAATCCATTTAACAAATCTATCTCTTTTAAAAAATCAATGATTAAATGATAATTATTAAATAGGTCCTTTACTGTTTTGACATTGAAATATTTATCTCTTATGATTGTCCAAGCAGCCAACAATCATGATGATCTGATGGTTACAATAACCTGAGTGAGTGAGTTAAGATTTATCGTCACATCGGCAATATTTCGACCATATTATGACGAGAACAGTTTATAATTATATTATAGATCAATAAAGTAGGACATTAAAAACCTGTTGACGAAGAACAGTAAAACTACTAGTGTATCACATATATCCATTTAAAACTAGCATTTAAATCTAAAATATTTGAACTATAAATGACAATACAATATAAAAACATGCTATAGATTGCCAACAACTGAAGGTAGATCACCATACTAGGGACCATGGGGACTTACAGTACATTTGCTTCCTGCATGGGCCCTAGCTGGATTTACGTCATCCCCTCAGCTGTTAGCAATTTAGATATATCTAGCCATACATTAAAATTACACATATTCTACGATTAAAACGGAAAGTTGAAATTTGCTTTGAATGTTTTGGGACTTACGTACCCTCTCAGGAGGACAATAATTTTACAGTACTTTAACCCCCTTCGAGGATACAGCAACTAACAATCTGTGTTACTATTTCAAACTTCCAATCATAAAATATTTAGCTATTTACAAATCTGTGAACAAATTTAATTCTTTTAAAAATGCAATAATTAAATGAGGACTTATATTAGTAAAAGGATCCTTCATAGTTCGGGATTTGAAATAGATATCCCTTGTGATGGAGTACTCAACACAGTCAAGCAAGACATGCTTGACCGTGATTCGTTCATCACAAGGGATACAAAAAGGTACTCATGCGTATATCTTGTGTGGCCAATACGACATCGTCGCATGATGACCTCTTCAAATCTGGAATGACAACCCAAGTAGGTGTAACCGATAGTTGGTTTTATTGCATATAATTTATTGATGCCTATTTGGGTGTCCCACTTCTTCTGCATCAGATCACGGATGTAAGTTCTAATGCAAGCTTTGTAATCAGAGTATGGGATAAGAAGTGGTGTCACAGATTTGTTGAGTGCTGCGTTGGCAGCAAGATCGGCCATTGTGTTCCAGAAATGCCAACGTGGCTGGGTAACCAACAAAAGACGATGTCGCATTGGCTAGTAGCAAGCTCATTATACAATTCAATAATTTCTAATAAAAGTGGATGTTTACAAGAAAGATTTTTAATAGCCTGAAGACACGAAAGAGAATCGGAAAAGATGATGTATTGTTTATATTCACGGTGTTTATTAATATATTTAAGAGCTGTTAATATTGCGTTAGCTTCTGCTGTGAAAATAGAGCTGGTGTTTGGTAGTCGAGAAGATATTCTTCGGGATCCAATGACAGTGGAACATGTCACCGCGCCACCATCCCTGGACCACCATATACGATAGAACCGTAATCAAGTTTCGAGCGGACGAATGATCGATATAGGCGGAGGAGGGTAGTTTGATCCCCTCCCCACTTTGATTTGGAAACAACTTTCAACAAATCGAGTGCCTTCAGGCATTTGGCTTTAAGTGATTTAATATGCGGCAAGAAAGTTAAATGGGAGTAAAAAATTAGGCCCAAGAACTTGGCCTCCTTTACAACTTTGATTGGAGTGCCATTTAAAGATAGTTTTGGATCCTTATGAGGATTATATTTTCTACAAATGTGTAGACAATTAGTTTTTTAATTTGAAAATTTAAAGCCGTTTTCAAGACACCATTTATTTATTTTATTTAAACACATCTGCCGTTGCCGTTCAATAGTATGCATATTCTTACCGCGACAAGAAATATTTAAATCATCCACAAAATGTGATCCATCGATTGAATCGTTTAAAACCTTGGATAAACTGTTGATCTTGATACTATATAAAGTGACAGACAAAATACTGCCTTGAGGGGCATCCTGATTGTAATGATCAGACAGGGTTGAACCCACTCGGACTTGAAATTCCCTGTCTTTTAAAAACTGTGATATAAAAAGAGGCAAACGGCCTCTCAAACCAAAATCATGTAAATCCTTCAAAATGCCATGCTTCCAGGTCGGATCATAAGCTTTCTCAAGATCAAAGAAAATTGATACAGCATGCTGTTTATTTACTATAGCATTCTTAACAAAGGATTCTTAGCGTACCAAATGATCAATGGTACTACGATTTTTCCTGAAACCACATTGAATATTTGTTATAAGGTGATTGGTTTCATGATACCAAGTTAATCTATCATTCACCATACGTTCCATGGTTTTACAGACACAGTTAGTTAGAGATATTGGTCTGTAATTCGACGGATCTGTATGATCCTTGCCAGGTTTTGGAATTGGGACTACAATGGCATTACGCCACGAGGGAGGAAAATTTCCGGACGTCCATATTATATCTAAATATTATATCAAATATATCTAAAAGTGTGACCAGACATGGCTCAGGCAAGTGTTTCAGTAGCTGATAATCAATGTTGTCATCGCCCGCTGCAGTGTCATGAGCTTTCTCAAGAGCTGTATATAGCTCATGTAATGAAAACAGTTCATTATAGTCTTCACCATTATTTGATTCAAAATTAACTTTTGTCTTTTCCTGTTGTTTCTGATATCTCTGAAACACAGAGACATAATTTGCCGATGAAGAATTTTTGGCAAGAGTTTTGCCAATTTTATCTGCAATTTGAGACTTGTCAGTAATTAAATTTTCACCATCTTTAAGATGGTGAACAGCAGATGTTGACCCTTTGCCCTTAATTCTTTGAACCATGTTCCATACCTTGGACATTGGCGTACGTGAGTTAATTTTGGAGACATAGTTCCTCCAAGATTGCCGTTGATTTTGTTTGAAGGTGCGACGCATTGAGTATTTTAAATTTATTTAAGTTGTGGACAGTTGGGTGATGGCGGAAATATTTCTCTGCCTTTTTCCTCGCTTAGCATTTTTACAGTCTGCATTAAACCATGGCTTTCGTACATGTGGAGTTGTAGAGGACTTTGGTATACACTCATCAGCTATAACATTTAAAACGCCAGAAAATGCCTGAATAGGATCAGCAATATCACTGAAACATTCGGGTCTTAGTGCATAATGTGCATAATGTTTGAAATAAGGGCCAGTCTGCCTTCGAAAAATTCCATCTTGAAATAGATGGAGGATCAGTTGGATAAGTTTCTGATAGTATCGTGGGAAAGTGATCATTGTGTACATTAAGTAGATTTGAGTCTGAAAGAGACAAATCCAGAGAAGAGTAGGTGCCTGTTGCAGGATGCAGATACGTGCTTGAATCATCATTGAATATGCACAATTCATTATTTGAGATAAAATCTTCCAGGATTTTGCCTTTAGTGTTAGTATTTGTACCACCCGAGAGCGGATTATGGCCATTAAGATCACCCATTATCATGCAGGGTTTCGGAAGTTGATCATAGAGAGCTTGAAGATCAGTCAGGTGAAGTGTTGAAGAAGGCAGAATATACAATGAGCATAATGTAAAGACAACATGACGTGTAAGTCTCACTGCAATCGCTTGAAGATTAGTTGTAAGTGGGACAGGGCTGTGACTAACATTCTGCTTAACAAGGATTGATGATCAACCAGTGGCTCTATCAACCGGAGGTGAGAAGGAATGCTATGTAACGTACTGACGTAGATCTGTCTGTTTCAGATATGATTCCTGCAGACAGAATGCTCGTGGTGCAAAATCTTGGACTAAAAGCTGCGATTCATTAAAATTAGTCCTTAACCCTCTACAATTCCACTGTGCTATATTTTGTGAATGATTCATGATTTGGGTGCACTTATTGGTGATCTACCACGCCTTGACTTAGAAGGTGATGAACTCCCTGACCGATGATGGATAAGTTCGGATGTATCCATATCTTCGAGAGACCCATACTTGTTAAAAAGCTGGATCTCATCTTTTGAACCTTTAGCGAGTCTATCGCTTTGGTTGATTCTATTTAGTTTTTGATTTCCTTTCACAGTTTGTGTAACTTGAATTCCATGAACAGATATTGATGGACACGAATCTGATTTGGATTTGAATGAACGGTTGTACCGGAGGACTTCCCTTTATCTGGTTGAGTCTTTGGACATGCAGAATCCTTCTGTGAAGAAGGCATAGACTGAGGTTGAGATGACGTCACTGTAGCTTGTAACACGTCTGCAGTCTGGGTAGCAGATTCTCCTCGTGTCAACAATTCTTGATTTGGGATGGGTTCAGGAGAAGTAGATTTTTATCCATGTCAGCTCTGTCTGACATTCAACTGAGGCTGTGGTCGTGAGTGTTTTTTTAATAACAGAAGTATAACAGTTATTTGGGTAAACAGATGGAACAAGTTTCTTAGCTTCAGCATAGCTGATGTTTTGAGAATGTTTTATTTTATTGACTTCCACTTCCCTTCTTTGATGAGGAGGAATGTTGACCTGAACAATTGACACATTTTTTAAAGTTGTTTGTACAGTCTTCTGTGACATGAGATTGCTCCCGACAATGAGCACAAGTTATAGGGTTTGAGCAAGAATTTATCCCATGACCAAATTTCTGGCATTTAAAGCACCTCAAGGGATTTGGGATATACAATTCAACTTAAAGATTGCAATACCCGGCTTTGATGGATTTTGGTGCCGTTGGAGAGACAAATGAGAACAAATATGTGTTTGTTGGAACCTTTCTGAATTCTGACGCCTCGTAAAACGTTTCAAGTACGTAACGCCTTGATCTTTGAGTTCAAGCATGATGTCAAGCTCCGTCATGTCCTCCAAAAGATGATCTCGATCCCTGACTATGCCTTTACTTGAATTCAGTGTACGATGGATGGGCACTGAAAATGGGAATCCAGCTAACGTATCAATTGACTGCAGGTTAGTTGCTTGTTGTCGTTTACTACATTCTATGAGTAACGACCCAGATCTCATTCGCTTCATATTTTTAACATCTCCTGCTATACCATACACTGCTTTAGAAACAGCAAACAGATTCAGTTTAATTGGTTTTTTATCTGGAGATTCTATCACTGGAAATCTTGGCCAGTAGTCTACCTGTTTCAATGGTCTAAAACTATCATTTGTGCTTTGATCATTATCAAGCTGACGTTTTTTTTCTCAGGGGGTTTTCAAGTTCCATGTTAATGTATAAAAGATTCATCAACCCAGCTCCCCACCCACCACGGAGTGTCATAAAGACGATGCTATATACAAGTGGATCTTCGACTTGCAGCACCAAGGATACTGGGATGATATACTCCAGCAGAAAGATTAAACAAGTAATCAATCTACCAGATTGGCCCATGAGCCATCGCCTTCTGGGCATAAGACTCTAGGCAATATAAAAAGTACATATTTCAAAATCAAGTGATGTTTAATAAACAAAATTGAGCCAAGACCTAAAGTAAAAAATGTAGTACATAATATAACTTTTGTGCAAATACAAATAATGCACAGGGCTCGACATGACCAGCCGATTGGTAGAACCGGGCCCATTCTACCACCCATCTAGGTGAAGTTAGGGTCGAAGTGGTGTGTTGGGCAAAGGAACACTGTTCCTGGAACCAGTGCCCTCAACCACCAGACTCCCTTCCTCCACCGACACAGGGGCGCAACCCACGGCAAACGGGTTGGTGGACCAAATATAGCCCCGGGTCCACAACGGGGGCTTGAAGAGCGCTTAGCGCTACCCAGCACCCACCACGAGGAGGTGGCTCTTCACGGGTGCCTACAATAACCTGAATGATTCTTGCTCATACTCTCAACCAGGATGACTGACCATGTCTTTATATTAAATTGCTATGGTAAATTGCTCCTAGCTCTAAGTACAAAAGCATTCGTCTAATTTTGTTTGCAATCTTACGTATTTCTTGCTCGCTGATTGTTCTCAACAATCCCTTGCATTAACTGTTACCAGTTCACCCTTGAAATAATGGTTAAATGTTACTACGAATTGAATTTTAGAGGTTATGAACATATTCAAGAACTAAGAATTATGTATATACAGTCACCTTTTCACCAGGCTTGACAAAGCTCACAGTACCAAGGAAGGGACCATAACTTCATTGCCTACTTGCGCGTAAAAGAGTGAAAATGATAACAAAAGTGAAGAAAGGGATAATACAAGATGGTACAATTGGTTGAATGGTTGGTTGGTTTATTGTTTAACGCCTCACTCAGCAATATTCACAGCACAAGAAACTATGATTGTTGGTTTCCTGTAGTTTTCTGTTGCTGAAACTAACAAGGTTAGTTTCAGTGACTGGAAACTGCCGGAAACCAACAAGGTTAGTTTCCAGAAATGGAAACTGACAGTAAAGTATCATTGTTAGTTTCCATTGCATAAAGCAACTGGAAAACATCACTGATGGTGTCCATTAATGAGAACTTGAATGAACCGATTGTAGAAAAATAAATTTGATTCCATATGCATATTTCCAGAAACCTACATTAAGCTCCATATGCATATATCAAGAAAACTGCCTATGTATTACATTGGTTTCAGCTTAGTGATGTTAGTGTTTCAGTACACCAGAATCCAAATAAAAGATATTGTCATATGAAATAAGATTAATTTCAGTACAACGGAAACCTAATTGAAAGAGAATGGAAATTTAAGATTCTGCTCAGTCTCCTTTACGTTTTGTTTGGTAAACTAACGGATGCTGTATAGGGGTTTGATTCGTCCTAAATCCGCCATTTTGATTTTATGACGTCATCACCACCTGTGTGAACTCATTAGGCATAGCCTAGAAGCATGACCTCACAATGACCTTGGAGAACACAGTCCCAAATCCACAATGTTGTGACCTAATTGAACACCTGGCTGACACCGCGACCGTGGGTAAGCGGATGGGGGCAATGACCTTGTACTGAGCTGACCGTGGGAAACGGATCTGGCGTCACATCATACCATCACACCATGACATCTCACCATTACTTTGGACCAATTAGCGTAGAGCAACTATCGAATTCAATGGACCACTGACCACAAACTAGTTTCATCCGGTTTAAATTTCAACTATGAAAACCCCCTCTGAGAATGAGTTGAGGTTATCACTCGCTACATGTCTTTTTACAAAATGTTTACATTTTCCACACTTTCTAACATTTCCTGTCGCGTGTAGAGAAAATCTGTTATCTCAAATGTCAAAGTGAGCACCCGTTACCACAGTATCAATTACCACACCATCCCTGGTTAAACGCATCCCAAACCTCCCACCCCACCCCACCCTAGTCTCGCCTCACTCAGCCGAGATGTAATGGTGTAACGTGATACCACCTCAGCTCTGAATCACTGGCCTAACAACAGTCATGTGCAACATTTGTTGAATGCATCAGGTCCATTAAGTTCAGTTCACAGGTTTTATGACACATTTGTTAAAATGCGACATAGATCAACGTTCAGTTTACCGTATCACTAAATATAACTAAACTATTGAAATGTGAAATTCAAATGTATACAACGTCCTACCTTCAGTCCATGAAACACACATGGTAAAATCCACATGAAATCCGAAGCACATTAAGCTTATACTATAACCTCATGCTTTTGTGATTAAGTTAATTGATTAACCAACAAATAAGCATGAGATTAAAATGTAAGCGTTTATTGTGTGACCCACATTTTCTCCCGTCTCGCCTCACAGCCGTTGTTGCAAGTTTTAACATTGCTGACCTACATTTCATTGCGTCTGTGTGTAAAATAGCCTGGAGAGGCGACACACTGAGATTCAAAGCATTACCATCGCTTTGGGAATGTGGACAACCTATGTTAATATGATGGAATTATCAGCCCATGAATTATTCCCTACTCTCAAACTAAATAGTATGATTTTGTATTGAATGAATGCATCATGATTCGACAATTCTTGATGTATTTTAAAATAAAAGCATGCATAAATGAAGGCTACAGTATGCTCGAGTCAACATTAAGACTTGCTGCTCAGTGGGGGAGTATCATGTTTCGGCTTAGGGTGAAGTAATGTATTAGGGACAGTGAGGGAATGCCGGCGTTTGAGTGTAGAAAAGACTAATGGGGGTGAGTTCACATCTCCAAGGGATAAACTTTTATTTTTTAAATTCCTATTAGTGATATATTTTATTGGTTTACTATGAGTTATGTCACCCATTCAGTGTATATGATATATTTGAACATTCACAAAATGAAAACTTGATATAAATAATAGTTTACTTGCCGATATTAAAGGGTGTACATGGTTTAATTGTCTTTCACTGGATAACACTATTGTATATCTAGTGTCAGCATTAAGGTAACATTAACATCTAACTTAGTCAATAGGGTTTTGCCTTATTGTCAATCATCATGTATCCGCTTGAACAGAATTGCAAACACATAAACCGGACAATAACAACTCATTCACATTAAGTCTTGGTGTGTATACATTATAGCACAAATCTGTAGACATTCTGCCACAAACAAGCAAGAGAGATACTGATTTCATTTTTTTATTAGCTCTGTTTCAAATGAGTAGAACTACGGGATAGGAGCATGCCCAAAGTCTACTGTACATTGTCTTTATCGCTATCCTGTCCTTCATTCTCTTCATCATATGTTATGTCTTCATCATTATCTTCAGTCAAGCCTTCCACCCACGATTTATATTGGTATAGTTTTTAAAACACGTCATGATACAGATTATTTGTGTCTCCTGCTTGTTTCAGTATTCCTTGTGTCTTTGGTGAGGTGAGGTGAGGTGAAATTGGGTTCAACGTCGTACTTGAGAACATTTCGCTCATATGACGACGTGCATGCGTGTGTATGTGTATGTGCGGCTGCTTGTACTAGCCCAGACTGAAGCTGGTTTTATAGTACTAGCCCACTGAGATACCATGCCGCAGTGAAGCAGGAATACCACATTCAGATACATTATACTGATTCAGAGCCGACCAGTCCTTGTTGTACTCAGTAATGCCAAGCGCCAGGCAGGGACCAACAAGTACCATATTTTAACGTCTTTTGGTATGACGCGGTCGGGGATCGAACCCGCGACCTTCCGCTCTCTGGTCGGACGCTCTAACCACTACACCACGGAGGCGGTCCTTGTGCCTTTGGACCCCACTGCATATGATACAGATAAGCATTAAATCGGGCATACCTCTCTATAAACGTGCTCCAGATAATTTGTTCAGTTTGGCTTGAATCATGTCTTCGTTTAAACCTCTTTTCATGTACAGCTGTCGTTTCTCATCCAAAAGGTTCAGCTCACGTGTACGTGAATACATTTGTCTTATACGTTGCTCTTCGAGATCAGCCATCTTTTTTTCCTGTTTTTTTGTGTGACATCACTTAATGATTCATCATGGTCATCATCGTCCATTTCTGTAAGTTGTGGTTATCGTTAAACTTGTCCACAAAAATCACAGTCTACCAGAGGACGGTGTGCTTTCACAGTGTCTTCATCCAACTTCCTTTTGACCCCCACTTGGGGCATCCCCGGTGGACCCACTGAAGCCTTTACGGGACACCAGTTTCTTCTGTGTTTTTGCAAATCATGCACGTCTTGAAACATGAGACCACAAACAAACTGAATGTTTGTCAGACAGCTGAACATGCTCCTGTGGAAACACCTGAGAGGAGTTCCTTTATTCCATTATTTCCTTCAGTGTCTTCTATATGATAGATTTAGATTTAATATGTAAGAAACCAGCTCTTCAGGATAACACTGCTGGTAGGGGTGAGGACATTTTATTTCTTGGGGTAGTCAGCGGTTCACAATCCACAAGATTTCACAAACATAATCACCCTGAAACATTTGACCCATTATTAAATGGACAGGAAAATCAATCATTCTAGAGACCCATGAAGATCCGGGGTAGAATAGGTTTTCAGCAACCCATGCTTGCCACAAAAGGCGACTATGCTTGTCGTAAGAGGCGACTAATGGGATCGGGTGGTCAGGCTCGCTGACTTGGTTGACACATGTCATCGATTCCCCATTGCGCAGATCGATGCTGATGCTGTTGATCACTGGATTGTCTGGTCCAGACTCGAACATTTACAGACCGCTGCCATATAGCTGGAATATTGCTGAATGCGGCGTAAAACTAAACTCACTCACTCACTTAATCATTCTAGAAGAATGTTCCATGTTACAAATGTGTGTCAATATGTTACAGGTTGCATTAATTAAATAACAAAATATTCATGTTACACAAATACACACACAAGTCAAAAGATTCACACAATGTATTGAGGAAAATAAACAGTGTACTGAAGGAAAATAAACCTTACCCATCTGTGGAATGGAGTTTACAATTTCTACCCTGTTTGGCACCTGCAGACACCATTTGCCAATTTTACACCACTGCAAAAGCATACACAAGTGTATACACTACAGTTACCAGTTATGCTAGAAATAATTTGCTAATTATTTATTTGTAATATTTTCTAAGTTTTATTCAAACATAATATAAATAACAATTTCCAACTTTAGTGTATTTCAACAAAAAGAATATCAATAAAAACTAACCTTCTGTGGCAATTAACCGTGCTGCTGCTGTGCAAGGCCGGATGCTAAGTGCCATGTGCTTGGACGCTCAGGGTATTTAATATGCCTAAAAAAACTTGTACCCAATCAGAGACCTTATCTCTGGTCACATTACACACAATATGAAATTGAGGCCACCTCACTTCCTTAGTGATGTAAATATTCCACAAAGGGGCATAATTCAGATGCACCTCGACCACATAGAATTTTACAAACAAACCCCAACAAAACCTTTTATGAGGTTTGTTAATTCGATTTCATACTACCACAATGTGTATTAAATAACCCTTCACCAAAGAAAGTTAAACATATTTTGGGAGTTTAGCAGTTTATACTTTTTAATTGCATAATTTTCTAACTACAAAGAACACCTTCACCTGATAACAATAAAATCTGATATGTCTCAATTGACAACATATCCTGCTTTACACTTCCTCCTTTCACAAAATAGACGTCTTCGTCTCATAGAAGAATCCGCAACTAACCTCAAAATGGCTGTCCTTACCTCTGCAGCCAACTCGTGGAAAGCTTCTGACAATGTCAGAGCGTGAAAACACTGTGATGTCTAACCACTTTGGAACTGGTGTAGTGTGAGATAGCATGAAATCACCATCTCTCATCCATTGTGATTTTTTTCTGAGGCGACCTGAACGTCGAACATCTGTATCCTGTTTATCAGATTCCACAACCAACCAATACTTACTGTGGAAATATCTTCATGTAAATCACTGGCGGCACCTGATTCGTCAATTTCTTGCTGGGAAGTATCACTCACTTCTTCAGTATCTTCTTTGGCATTCGATTCGGTGCCATTTACTGAAAGAACTTCATCCATAGCAAGAGTTTCAGAAACCGACACAATGATTTCAGAGTCACTATCATCCTGATTTGGTTCAGATGATGACTTCATTTCCACCAGTTCAGTTGGAATTGAATAATCCTTATACGTTTCAGGTTTACTGGATATGTTACTAACAGGCAAAAGATGATTTCTGTGCAGTGTTCTAGTTCGTCCAATTCCTGATTCTGGTTTCACCACAAATGCTGGAATTTCCCAATTGGGTTGATCTATTCACATCATGGGTTTCATTTTCTAAGGGATCAGCTATTTTGTGCTTTCCAAAAAGCGAACTAACACTCTGTCACCTATCTCTAAGCTTGATCCTCTTGCCTTATAATCAAATCCCCGTTTCTGCTTACCTTGAGCCTTTTTCATAGCCATTGAAGCAAGCTCATATGATTGCTGTAGACGGTCTTTCAGATTCCGCGTGTTAGACCGTAGAGAAATCTCACCATTCTCCAGGTTTACACCAAAGGCAAGATCAATGGGAAGGTGGGGGTGCCGACCAAATATGAGAAAATGAGGTGAGTATCCGGTGGTTTCATGTTTTGTGCAATTGTACGCATGGTCTAAAGTAGCTACATGTGATTTCCAATCCACTTTCTGACCCGGGTGCAATGTACCTAACATATCAAGTAAAGTCCTATTGAAACGTTCACACTGACCATTACCCATAGGCTGACATGGTGTTGTCCTAGACTTCTTGATTCCGGTGATGGTACACAACTCATTAATGAGACGACTCTCAAAGTTTGCTCCCTGATCAGAATGTATATATATTCTGGATGGGAACCCATAATGTACAACAAAGTAGTTGTAGAAAGTGAGTGAGTGAGTTAAGATTTTAAGTCACATCGGCAATATTTCAGCCATATCGTGACTATAAACAAGTTATGAATTCACCATAAATACATATAAATTAAAAAAACATGCCGACGAAGGGCAGTAAAATCAACTAGAATATCACAGTATCAAGGAATAAAACTAGCAACTCTCTCTAAATTGGATTTCAAATTAGGACAACACAGTATAAAAATGTGCTATATATCGCCAACAACTGAAGGTAGATCACCATACTAGGACCCATGGGGACCTACATTACTTTTGCTACCTGCATGGAGCCTAGCTGGATTTAAACCATCCCTTCGAAATCAGCTGCTGGCGATTGTAGGGCAATTCAGCCGAAATTTAAAAGAACAATACCACGTTTAAAAACTTGGTACGTTGAAATTTTACTTCGAATGTTTTTGGGACTTACATACCCTCTCAGGAGGACAATGATTTTACAATACTTCAAAGCCCTTTGAGGGTACAGCCACGAACAATCTAAGTTACTAATCTAAACTACCGATAATAAAATATGTATCTATACTGGCCACATAAAGAAACTGTGCACACAGAAAATATAAAGATAGGCAGACAGCGTCTTTATGCATAAATAAAGGTGTGAACATAGCAAGTATTGGAGACAATCAAACGCTCATGCAGGTGCCAGGCGACGTGACGTCATTGATGGTGGCATATGGACTTGCAATGTGTTACTGCACGTACAGCCTGTGCAGCTGCACACAACATGTGAAACTCAGAATTTGATGTCACTGTCGAATGCTTGATCTTTGGTCATTCACACGTTCACAAATTCACATGAAAAGTCACATGCACATCATGCCAAGATTAACATCTGCTCAACGTCATGAAGCCATTGGAATGGTTCGAGCAGGCATGAGCCAAAAACAGGTGGCAGCACATTTCCAATTCCGTTGTAACACGATATCTGCATTGGTCAGGCGTTAGGGAAACAGTAATGACGTCGCCGACCACCCACGTTCTGGGCGTCCCCGAGTAACGACGCCAAGACAGGACAGATGGATTCGGGTGACTCATATCAGACACAGGTTCCAGACTGCAATGCCACGTCCCAAACCATTCCCCAGGCCTTCATTTGGAAAATTTGGTTGCCTCTATGCGTCGCCGATGCACTGCTGTGCTTCACGCGCATGATGGTCATACCCGTTATTGACTTTGTGACTTCGACTTGTGACCCCCGACTCAATTTTGAACTTCTGACGTCATCGTTACGGATATTGTTCATGTTCTTTTGTCAACCTGTGGCCTTACAAACTGCCAAGGAGGAGAAGAAAGAAGGCGGGAAGATATATTTTCCAGCTGAATGCCGGCAGCAGAAATGAAAGTTTTGACTCGTAATCCAAGAGGTGGAACAAGAGAAGACTTTTTGTTGTACAGGTTCTCATAAAGAGGATTAAAACACAGTTAAATGCAAGATTTGACTTATTTGAATATAGTTTTGTTACATACTGTAAGGATAATCTTATACGGCGATGGTTTAGAGATGGCCCATCGGCTTCGACGTAGAGACTGTCAACAGAAGTTCTAAAGGATCCAAGACAATGCCTTAGACCTTGGTGATGAATAGAATCTAATATTTTTACGGTTGCTCTTACAGGCTCCACCATATATGATGTAACCATAATCACGTTTGGAACGGACCAATGATCGGTAGAGGTGTAGGTGGGGAGCCTGATCTCCTATCCACTTAGAATTGGAAAAAACTTTTAACAAGTCAAGTGCCTTCAGGCATTTAGATTTAAGGGATTCAATATGAGGCAGATACGTTAAATGGGAGTCAAAAATTAAACCCACGAACTTGGCCTCCTTGACAACTTTGATGGGAGTGATATTGAGAAACAGTTCAGGGTCTTTATGCGGTTTATATTTTCTACAAACATGTATACAATTAGTTTTGGATTTAGAAATTTAAAGCCGTTTTCGAGACATCATTTGTTTATCGTGTTTAAACACAACTGCATTTGCCGTTCAATAGTTGCATATTTTTGCCACGACATGTAATATTAAAATCATCCACGAAAAGCGACACATCAATTGAATCGATTAAAACCTTCGATAAACTGTTGATCTTAATGCTAAACAATGTGACAGACAAAATACTGCCTTGTGGGACACCTGATCCGGATTATAATAGTCAGACAGGGAAGAACCCACTCGGACTTGAAATTGCCTGTCTGTTAAAGACCGTGAAGTAAAAAGAGGTAAACGACCCCTCAAACCAAAATCATGTAAATCCTGAAAGGTGCCGTGCTTCCAGGTGGTATCTCGAGATCAAAGAATATCGATACGGCATGTTGTTTACTTACTATTGCATTTTTAACAAAGGATTCTAGTCGTACCAAATGATCTAAGGTACTACGATTTTTCCTGAAACCACATTGACGATGGTTATAAGGTCATTGGTTTAAGATACCATGTTAATCTATTGTTTACCATACGTTCCATGGTTTTACAGATTCAGCTAGTTAGAGATATTGGTCTGTAATTCGACGGATCAGTATGATCCCGCCCAGGTTTTGGAATAGGGACGACAATGGCATTACCCCATGAAGTTGGGAAATTCCCTGAAGTCCATATTGAATCAAAAATATTTAGCAACGTTTCCAAGACATGATTCGGGCAAATGCTTCAGGAGCTGATAGTGGATATCATCAGCCCCTGTTGCTGTATCATGAGCTTGCTCAAGGGAGGTATGTAGCTCATGTAGTGAAAATAATTGATTATAATCTTCACCATTGTCTGAGTTAAAATTTAATCTTTTTTTCTCTTGTTGTTTCTGAAACTTTTGAAACTCAGAGACATAATTGGATGAAGATGAATGCTTGACGAGAGTTTCACCAAGTTTATTTGCAATGTCAGTTTTATTAGTTAATAAAGCATCACCATCCTTCAGATGGTGAACAGTAGATTTAGAACCTTTGCCCTTTATTCTTTGAATCATGTTCCACACCTCTGGCATAGGTGTGCGTGAATTTATTTTAGAAACATAATTTCGCCAAGGCTGACACTTATTTTGTTTAAACGCACATCTAGCCTTAGCATTTAAAATTTGTACTTTGTCTAGATTATGTACGGCAGGATGTCGGCGAAAATACTTTTCAGGTTTCTTCTTACACTTTCTGGCCTGTTTACATTCATTATTGAACCATGGCTTACAAATGTGTGGAATTATAGAGGACTTTGGTACAGTTTGGTTAGCAATGTTGTTCAGTATATCTGAAAATAACTGTATAGGATCTTCGCTGTTCGCAAAAATGTCATGTTTTATGTGATCAGTACATAGTGTCTGATATAATGACCAGTCAGTCCTGGCAAAGTTCCGTCGGGATAAAGGTGGATCATCACCAGGGTGGACTGTTTTGAGAATGGTGGCAAAGTGATCACTCTCACATAGGTCATCATCTACACACATTCACATACATTACCACCCCCACCCCCATAAAATTATATAGCTGATTTAGCATTGAGAATACATAGATTATTATCAGCATTGAGAATACATAGATTGTTCAGAGAAATGAATTCTTTAAGGTTTTTACCTTTAGTATTAGTATGGTCACTTCCCCAAAGCGAGTTGTGACCGTTCAGGTCGCCTATGATGAGGCATGGCTTTGGAAGCTGGTCATATAGATTTTTAAGATCCGACTGTCTAATACCAGAAGAGAGAGAAAAATGTATACAATGCACATAGTCAATGCAATATGCAGCGTGATACGAACAGCAACAGTTTGAAGATTTGTACTAAGATGGACAGGGTTGTGTATTATACCTTGCCGTACTAAAATGGAAGCACCTCCAGTTGCTCTATCTCCTGGAGGGGAAAAAAGTGATAATCACTATACCGTCTCAGATTAAAGTTATCTGTATTTTTTAGATATGTCTCTTGGATACATAAAGCTGACGGTTGAAATTCCAACGTTAGTAATTGAATCTCGTTGAAACTATTTTTGAGTCCTCTCCAATTCCATTGAATTATAGTGGACAATTGAGTCATGGTGCCTCAATTGGTGATCTTCCGCGTGAATGTGAGGAAGTGAAGCTCCTCCGTTTGTCCTGAGAGGACAATGACACCTCCATATCTAAAGGTTCAAGGGGTTCTCAAAAGAAACCTCTGAAGGTACTGGGGCAGTTGGTAATTGTTTCTTGGTGATTTTTTTCCTTTCTGTTTTGGTGTGAGACTGTTTAGCTGACGTTTGTGATGTCTCTGGTTGAGTCTTCGTCTGAGAGTCTGATGAGGACTGAGAGGCAGATGAAGTCTGAGATCCAGATGAATCCTGAGAGGCAGATGGAGACTGAGTGGCTCGGGATGTCGATGGTAAGACTGAGGCAGAAGTCATGGGCTTCTCTGACTTGACCCACGTCAGATCTGTTTGACAGGTAACAGAGGATGTCACTACAGTCCGAGTTACTGCAGCAGAGTATGACACATGTAATGGAGTCGAATCCTCACTTTTAAAGAGCTTTTTCGCGTCAAGGTATGGGATATTCTTTTCGCATTTCAGCTTCATTATTTTTTATTCCGTTTGCCAAACGGGACATGATTTGGATGAAGAATCATGTGGACCAGAACAGTTTGCACATGTAAACTTGTTGTAACAGTCTGTGTTTTCATGATTGCCACCACAGCGATGACACACCACAGAGCCACGACAAGAGATGGACCCATGACCAAAGTTCTGGCATTTATAACATCAGAGTGGACTGGGGACATACACGTCCGATATTAAAGTAGCCTCCTTTCATTGACTGTGGTAAAGATGCACGGGCAAACGGCAGGAGATAGGTATTAGTTTTCACAAGGGTACCCTCTCTCTTGACGGTGAAACGTTTGACAGCGGTTACACCTTGATCTACAATCTCTGCAGCAATGTCGTCCTCTGACATGTCGAACAGACAGCGAGCTTTGTTGCGAATGATTCCTCGACATGAATTTAATGTTTTGTGCACAGACACAGAACCTCAATGTTGGCAAATGTTTTGATAGACAAAAGATTGAGAGATTGCTGTCTCCGTGGACATTCCACGAGAAGTGAACCACTATGGAGACGGGTGACGTTCTTAACATCTCCACAAATTCCAGAAACATCCTTTGATATCGCAAAAGGATTTAGGTTTACAGGCAGAAAATCAGTTGCCTCAATCACAAGAAAGCGAGCGCATGAGTCAGAATTCGAAGAAACTGTTTTTGAAGAGTCATCAATATTTTCGAAACGTCGCTTTTTTTCATTTCGAAATGAACCAGATGGAGTGGGGTCCATGACAAGTGTAAATAGATTCAGCACCCCTGCTCCCCACCCACCATGGGGTGTCAACAAGGACTCTAGGTATAAGACTCTAGGCAATTTAAATTAATCAAAAGTTTTAGTACATTGTAAGTGAAAATAAACAAGACCCAATGATAATGAATTGTGCAAATATAGTCACTATGCACAGGGCTTGGCGTGACCAGCCGATTGATTGAACCGGGCCAGTTCTATCACCCGTCTAGGTGAAGTAAGGTGTGTTGGGCAAAAGGAACACGGTTCCAGGCTCTCAGTGCCCTCAACCACCACACTCCCGTCCTCCAACGACACAGGGGCGCAACCCACGGCAAACAGGTTGGTGGACCAAATATTGCCCCTGGTACACACGGGGGATTGAAGAGCTCTTAGCGTTACCCAGCATCCACCACAAAGAGGTGGTTCTTCACTCGGTGCCACCCAAAGATCTAATTTAGAGTTGGTTCAGGGGAATGTGACAGCAAATCGGTACATCAACAAATTCCTTGCACGTCGCATGTTTCAGATTATTGACCGACAGGGGTGGTTTTCCAGCAGGATAACGCTACTTCACATACAGAACGCGTCATAGTACCTTGCCAATTCTAACGTCAATGCTTTGCCAAGGCCTTCCCGATCATCAGATCTAAACCCGATAAAACATCTATGGGATGAACTCGATCGACGCCTATGTCAACGTCAACACACGCTTCAGACACTTCCACAACTGGCCATCGCATTGAAGGAAGCCTGAACCACGGATTCCTGCTTTCTACCACCTTCCTCGCAAGACTGTGCATGCTGGGTACACTTTAAAACGCTTGACGTAATTCTCAAAACAACAAACTCACTGGTCATAAAAATCACTTCGATTTTGAAGGATTCAAAGTCGACAGTCACTCAAGTATCCTTCATTGTTACTTCAGATTTCAATCTTATACAACACGTAAACTTTGGCAGGTCAACCTTCTTCAATCAGCCATGTAACCGTCAACAACTACTTCCAAGAAAATAAGTAGGTCAGGACATTCAATGTAGTGTTGGCAGGTAGTAGAGTACCACAGCACACAATACAGTACAGTGGTGTCTGTCGTGTTGCGAAACACTTATTTACATTGCATTGAACAACTACAGTCTGTTTGATTTCATTTGAGGCCGATGAATTGCTCACTAACACAAAATGTAATAACTGCAACAAAACCAAATTTTGCACAGCCACATGAAATTGACAGACCATCTCTGATGATTTGTCTCATAATTTTGGACACCCGAATAACAAAGTTGTTTAACAAACAATCATTATTTTGGTGTCATTTTTCACTATTTATTACGAGGGGGTACCACTTACTGGTAGAACAGCAGGTGTGCGAGTTGCACGTTTGAAATTGAAATTTCACTGCACACGCGTGTTGATTATCCGGCTGTTCTACCAGCAAGAGGTCCCCCCTCGTAAAAAATGTAATGACAGACTATAGTTGTTTGTTTTATTACGTCACAATGTTATGAAAATCCACTAATTAAGACACCTACTGCCCCTTTCACAGACGAGTTCGTTTTTAAAACGGCCATGGTTAAATGGGCATAAATGTAATGTGTTTTAAAACTGGCATTTGCACAAAATGTGAAAACGGGCAGGTCCTCCTCTTTCCCAATTTCAGACTGTTGCGTTACCGCCAACTTCTTCCAAGAAGGGGCGATAGGGTAGCTTAGTGGTTGAAGCGTTCGCCGAAGACTCGGGGTCGATTCCCCACATGGGCACGATGTCTGAAGCTCATTTCTGGCGTCCCCCGCCGCGATATTTCTGGAATATTGCTAAAAGCGGCGTAAAACCATAGTCACTCACTACAAGAAGACACTTGGAGACACTTACATCTCACTGTCATAATGAGTTTACGTACATTTATTCATCGCAAACAGAATTGTGTCGTGCCGTTCACCATTGACAACCTTGGCCTTAACCTGCCCCGCACTGAAAAGAGTCAGCGATTTGATGGGACATATTTTATTTTTAACCAATGAGCTCCCTTGCTCTTTTAAGTGCGGGGCAGGTTAAGGTGTATGTCGTATGTGTATTCTGTGAAATAAACAAGAAAATGGGTGAGTTACCCCTACAAATTCTGAGCAGGGATTTTGGCTCGGAATCGAGAAATCACGATTTTTCGAGCCTCCGAAGACCCTAGCTCCCAAAGTACCGCTTCGATTCTTGTGCTGTATGTCTCATTTTGTAGGTAAATCTATTAGCTTGAAATGGGTGCATACTTCAAATGGGATAAATACAGTGAGCATTGATGAATTCGCCCTGAAACGAACTTGGTGTGTTGACCTCGTTTCATCCATTTCCTTTTATATAGTACTAAGACCCCGTCTGTGACAGTATATACCCTGATGGCAGTGTTTAGCGTTACAAGCCCCTGTGGAAGGAGCAAGCATACACTCCGAAAAGTCACAATAAAGAAGTTGACTTCCATAAATCTTGCTTTTCTTGTTTACAGTGAAGCTGCACGGTAAACGATTCTCCGTGAATGGTAAGCGTTTCCCTGAAAATGGTATTTTTCGATCTTTGTTAAATAAACTTCAATTATGAGAGGTATAGATAATAAATAATTCTAACAATAATTCTAATATCCTCTGCAATATTATTTTCTCACATTGTAGTAGATTCTATTTTCTTTTTATCTCGTTTCATCCCATATGATGTAATTGTCCTCTGAATATGCATGAAATGAATCAGATCTGTCTGTGTATTCTGATACATATTTAAATGACACCATAACATCTAAATAGCCACCTGCTGGTAGATCTCTTTTCGGGAAAATGAATCATAAAGTTAGCACAAAATCTGCCTGACATCCATCTAAAGAATCTACGGATTTATTTGTCCGAAGTGATATCAGTGGTCTAAATGAAAAAGGAAAAAGAGCGGCGATGAATGAACGGTGTTCCCGAACAAGAACGTAACCTTGCAATTTTACTCCCCGTTCGCCTTCCTTCGGCACATCGCTAATGTACTGCCTCAATACTACCAGATGTATACACGCTGTTGTCTTCACAACTAGTGCAGTACATAAACGTGACGTCTACACATTACGCAACATTTAGGCTCACTGAGGCGAGACGCATGTGCGAGCGACGAGTCAACATCATATCACTTTATGTGACACCAAATGTCATTTGAATGGGAGGTGCTGTTAGCGTCAAGGAATTTTAATATTTCACCAGTGGTAATGCTGTGACAAGGCAAGATGGGTAGGAGCCGGACAAGCTGCATAACTGCAGGTATTACGCCGAACGCATTTCGCCGAACCTTCCTGGGCTCTGATATCGCAGCCATGGAAGCCTTGACATGTAAGTTTCCGTTTTCGTTTTAATAACTCTCATAAATATGTGAAGAAATTAGAAGTTTCAAATGAGGGACACTTCACTGTCATTTACGATAAACTCGTCTCATCTTGTTAAAGCTACCACGTCACAGTACATTGTTAAAGTAGTCACTATACTCCTTTCTCACTTCGCGGCTATTAAAACGTTAAAGCCAGTCTCGCTATACGGCTCCCGCTGAAGCGGAACAAGCTAGTTAACCGCGATGTCAACACAACCAATACAAAGAAGTCTACAGTCAGAAGTCGCGCCCCGTCCCTGCATCAGTAGTCGAGAAGTCACTGGGTAATTTTGTCCTCTCTCTGCCTCTGAATCTTGACACCATCTTGCCATGATCTCCACTGTAATGCTAATTGTTAATAGCAATAAAGCTTCCACATTTCCTGTGTAAAATTGAATCATGCCAGGATCCTTGGTAAATATCTCGATACAAAACTTCCAGAGTGAAGACAGCAACGATGGCTTCCAATTATTTTGTGTATTTCTTTAGAGTGAGTGAGTGATCCAAAACACTTGCAGGTGTTTCACTATAGTCATAAACTGCTGTTGCTGCAAAAACTGGAAGACACATCACCCTTGTGTAAGAATCTGACACCAGCTAATATCTTTTTAAACTTAGTTTGAGTGTACAGACATGAGATGTATTAATGATCCGAATTGAGGAATAGGCTCATTTAATTCAGAAATAAGTCAAAGTGTGACACGTCAAATGTAGTATCATACACTGACCGAAATGTCTAAAATATACCATCTTTCAAGAAATCACAAAATCATGTAAGTGATCTGGCCTGGCACCATTGTTTCATGATCCTGTTATAGTGACTAATTTAGGACAGCCATCGTCCAAATATTTAAAAAGTCCAAAACTATGTACTCAAGACATGTGAGACTTTATTGTAATATATAAATGACGCTAAGCTGTATTTTTAATCACTACTGTACATCCTTATCACTACCGCATTGTAAATTGACTTGTCAGCCCATTAATTATTGTATAAGACATTTATAACCTCCATTGGTAATCCCCCTTGGCCGTGTCTGCCATCACATCTACTGGTCAAGGAAGTACTATTGTTTTTCTTTCTGTCCATTGATGAGTCGTCGCCTGACCATTGTTGTCAAAAGCTGTATATATATATACTAGGTATGCTCACATCTAGACAGCGAAGGAGTACGAGTCCGGTATTTGGACTGTCTGTTGAACGACCACGAGCAGGATAAGCCGCTCGTTGGAAACGCCCTGTGGTTGAGCAGGTACTCCGCTCTCCCACATGTATTTCTTGTGCATTTGTTTGTCATGTACTAAAAAGTTTGAACTCAACTATGCCTTCGTCTTCATCAACGCACACTTCATCTTAAAATATGAGCTAATACCCCAGTCGACGCGTACACCACGCGTTGACAATCCCATAATTCACGTCTGAATGGGAGAATTGTTCCTCTCTCGTGTTTCTGTAGTCTTGTCGGACGAACGGACCTTTATGAGACATGGAGATCGGTAAACCAGCTCTGTACATGTCGAGTTGCTTCGTAATAGGACTTCGTGAGAGGGCGATCTCTAGCTCGTTCCAGGTCTGTCCTGACATTGCAAGTCAGCACATTGATTACACAACAGTCTCGTTTCCTGCTGACTGGGTTCCGTCCTACTGCGCAACTTAGTCCAATAACCAGTCCAGAATTCTATTCTGAGATCAATTCATTCAACTGGATATATACATATTAATCAGTATTATTCGATACATCTAAGCACTTGTATATTGCAACGCTACGCTCCTTCTAATCCTTGCAAGACACGTCGTGCAGCGTGCTAATTCGTACAGCGTGCTGTGACAAACGGAGATCTGGAAATCGTCGAAATCTCTAAAACGAGGCTCGGCCGCTAGAAAAAAAAGTTTGGCGTTCTGGTACGGACTTCATATTATATCAATCACATTGTGCGTTACACTAATACATTGAACAAGCGCAAAAAACACAAAACAGGTGTAACCAGTGAGCCAGATGGATTGTGAATCATTTTACGACCTCATCAAACAGCGGCAGTCTGTGACGTCTTAGTTAAGGTCATGCTGCCTAAACCTCGCCATAAAATATAGAAATACGATTTTATTTAAGTTTAAAATCAAAATTCATTTATAAATACCATTTCCTTATGAAAAAAGGAATTGGAATTCAGTGTAACAATAGGTGTTTGTAGTGTCTCTTTTCACTTTCACTCGAGAAAATTCGGATCGGCTAGACCCTAGTATGGTGATCTACTTTCAGTTGTTGGCGATCTATATAGCCCGTGTTTTATATTGTATTGTCTTCTTTAATTACAATGTTTTAGTTTTACAAGCTAGTTTTATGTTCATATCTGTGATACTCTAGTATTTTTACTGTGCTTCGTCGACAGGTTTAACTCTTCACATTGTTTTCATTTTTGTATTGTATAAATTGTTTTCGTCACGATATGGCTGAGATATTGCCGATGTGACGTTAAATATTAACTCACTCACTCGGATCGGCTTATTATGAGATTCATGTTTCGGTTTGTGACCCGCGTTAGAACATGGAGATCGGTTCTTCCAGCTCTACCACTTCGGATCGAGATTGAGCCTCCTCCAGAGCCACCTGTATGTCGGTAGGTAGGCGAATTAGGGGTGGGTATTGCAGAGAATTTTCATATTGCGATATATTGCGATGCGAAAGCATATATTGCGATATGTATTGCAATATATTGCAAGAAGTATTTTTAACCAAAAAACTACGTATAATCAAGTTTATGCTTGATTTATAAAGCATGAACACAACAAAATCACAATGTTTGATTAAGCTTTAATAAAAACTTTTAATCATGACAAAATAAAAATGAAACTAATATTTGGCACAAATGAAAGAAGGAAATATCCGAAGATTTCCGAGCGTTACGAAGTTTTCCGAATGCAAGTTAAAATACCGGTTTTCGATCAGCGTATCGCAATACGTATCGTTTTCATGTCTGAAACAGTAAATTCTGATTATATAAACGACCCAAACGTCTGGTATTGTTATAAGGTAAAATGCATCCCTAAAACCATGAGAGAATTACATCACATTCCGTATTAAGATTTGCAGTTTTGCTCATGAGTCATAACGGTTAGACACGGTATGGAGACAGAAAGTCTCTATAGAATGGCGTTTAGCCGTTGGCTATGGAAACAGAGACAGAACACATTCGTCGTGAAATACATAACAGATTAATCTTCCATTGAAACAATAACAAATCAATTAAAAGAGGTGAGTCACCGAACGGTGCTGCCCGATATTCATCCAATCAAGAGGGGCGGTGGGGTAGCCTAGTGGTTAAAGTGTTGGCTCGTCACGCCGAAGACCCGGGTTCGATTCCTCACATGGGTACAATGTGTGAAGCCCATTTTGGTGTTCCCCGACGTGATGTTGCTGGAATATTGCTAAAAGCGGCGTAAAACCTAACTCAGTCAGTCATTCAATCAAGACACACGATATTCATCGAATCACAATACACAATACTCATCCAATCACGACATACACGAGTGCAAGGTAGGATTGAGGATTAACTAATTAAAACGATTAGTGGAAACATGTGACCAAAAATCAGGCTAGTTTCGCCCCATTGAATTTAAAAAGACATGTTTGGCACTACGAGCTCAGTGTGCGGGTTGTTCGAGCTCAACATGTAGGAAGCTAATCAACGCCACTCAGTTGCCCGTGTGGTACGAACCTGCCCTGTCTGTTGTTGAAGTTGTATTTAGAGATGGACTGAGACAGAGTAAAAACCATGTGAGTATAACCTTGGTGTTGCGTTTATTTTCGAATGTATGTGTGCCAGTACATGAATGTTACGTGGCTAGTTAGGAGTCACGGTCGTCCGACCTCTCACTCCGTGACTTAGCATCCTGCAAAGGACCAAGCGAGTGGAGCGCCAGAGCTACTATCTCCCCTAACAATATCGAACGACCATACTTAGTAGGTAACTGGGGTAGGGTTTACTGAAGCCCAATCGCCACTTACGACAGTATCATGCCATGCTCTGTTGAACACCAAAGACGTTTGCAGCGAGACTTTGTGTTGACCCAGTTTCAAGTATACCGATGCATTAACCCACTTGTTAGGTCGTCAATCGACTTCTGTGTCGCTGAGGGAACAACTGTTACAATCCCAAAAATGAAATGTCACTGTTACAATAGATTCAAACACAGTTATATGAAAAAAATTCAATATTCACAGGGTGACCCCTCCGTTGTCTATAACGATCACGTGAACGCACGTGCAAGTTGCGACATTTAAGGTGAATATGATTCTGCATGCAGATGTTTGTCCCTTTGGAGGACAATGCGTTCAACATGTTTTTGCAATAACACTTTAAATGTGGCGGTGCAATACTTTTGACGATGTGTATATTCAGATAGTAGGTAGCAATCATGATCCGTTAGTCATATGTATACCGGCATGTGATCGAAAATGATGTGCATGTTTCTAAACTGTTCAATATGTTTCTTTTGAATATGCCAGCTTTCACTTTGACTCAGTCGTTAAATGGTTGGCAGCTGTACTGTGATCTGTTTATTGGGAGGATCTCTCCTTCCCGCTTGCTTTCATCTCCTCCTTGGCAATTAGTGAGGCCACAAGTTGACCTTACATTGACCACATTAAAAAAAAAAACTAATGAGTTACAATATAGACAAGTATTTAATCAATTAGGAAGTAAATATTATACATACAAATCGATGGCTGATGTCAACGAATGTGTGATACCACTTCCTATTCCATACTCTGATTACAAATCTATCATTAGATCTTACATCCGTGATCTGGTGCGGAAGAAGTGGGACACCCAAGGAGGCATCAACAAGTTATATGAAATAAAGCCAACTATCGGTTACAACTACTTGGGCTGTTAGTCCAGACGTCATTATGAGACGATGTCGCATTGACCAAACAAGATGTACTCACGAATACGTATTAAAAGGTGCGGATCGTCCGTTTTGTATTCCTTGTGATGAGAAAATAACGGTGAAGCATGTCCTGCTTGACTGTGTTGATTTTTCCATCACAAGGGATAAATATTTCAATGTAAAATATGTTAGTGATCTTTTTAGTGTAAATGGGCGATCTTTTTGTTGCGAGGGGCGATAACTCTCCTTTTGAAATGATATGAGCGACGGTCCAACTTCTCGTTTCTGGTCTGGTTCCAGACTCAATGTGCGCTGCGACAACTTGCTACATGTTACTTAATGTACCATCCGCACCTATTATCCAGGTAGTTGTTTGCAGCAGAAATACCAGTCATAATAGTTTGAAATAAACGATTTACCCCTTATAAAATGTGTCCATCAGTCAGTGCTGTGAGTCATTTTATATGTTAATTTATTGATCCATTTCTTACAAACGTTTAACTCCATTTAAAGCTCTTAGAATAAGTAGTCATTTACAGAGATTTGTCTCAACAAACAACAGATCATTCTGGCCACCCAAGAGGATGTGTAGGATAGAATTACATGGCATATGTATCATCTTGTTTTGGTAACGTTATATTGACAAAATATTTCATGTGGCAGACCATATACTATCTAGCTATAGCTGTATACTCTAATTTTCATTCAACAGTTCTCAAAGAAACATTTACAGTTATGTCTGTTTGTTAGGACTTAACATACAAAGTGAGTTTAAAATCAAATATGTTTTTGATGAATTTAACCCTACAATCGTTCCATGTAGATATGTTTATGCATTTATAAATATTTTTACAAATGTAACAGATAATACTTATGTACATTGACTGAATAAAGTCATGCATGTGTAATGTAATACACACGCACCATCAGACAAAAATATCAGATAAAATTACAGCATTGTACAGTGCAGATGTCTATTGATGTAAAGAGAAAAAATATACTGACTTTATTAATTTAATTGTGTTAGAATTTGAAAAATCAGTTTACTCCAATGAAACAAAACACTAGGTCTGTAAAATATAATAATATGCGCTTTTTCATGACTATTATAATCATCTGATTATTGTGAAGGCAAGCTGTATCTACACACTTCAGCAAAATGTAAACCATTTGATGTTGACAACACTTCACAGTGCCACTTATTGTAAAGATTTAAACAAAGGATATAATCTACCACATTCATTCCTTCGTTTGCTGTACACGTGATCATCCCGATTCCATCACTGTCAAACAGTCTACCATTACCTATGCGTATCCCGTTTGGAAAGGAACTACAATCGCCAGCGGCTGAAGGAATGGTGTAAATCCAACTAGGGTCCATGCAGGGAGCCAAAGTAATGTAGTATGGTGATCTACCTTCAGTTGTTGGCGATCTATAGTCGTTTTTAATTGTATTGTCCGAATTAGAAATCCAGTTTTAGAGATAGATACTAATTATATTTTTGTGTCTGTGATAGTGTAGTTGTTTTACTGTCCTTTGACGACAGATTTTATAATATATACATGTTGTTTATATATGTCCAATTTATTCTCGTCACGATATGGCTGAAAAATTGCCGATGTGACGTTAAATCTTAACTCACTCACTCACTTTTGGAAAGGATTTTGAAAAGTGCCCTTAAATATGTAATTATCCTAGTATAGCTTCTACTGTGTCTGGAATATTATATTTTATGAATGAATATTTTAATATTATTTCCTTCTATTCAAAATTATAAGACAAACATTTTAGTATATATGTTTAATTAAAAAGCAGTCATTGTATAAAATTTGCAATATATATACACCATTTATCTATACAGTCATTTTGTATATCATGCACCATAAACCCTTACAAAAATAAAAAAATAGATTTCAGTTATGCCCATGTTTAACATTCTATCCATCGTATTTGAACATTGGCTGCATGTTACCGTTAGTTTACAATTACTCGAAAATTGTTTCTCACTTCTCTATATACCTGCTAAATATTTGTGTTGTTAAATTTTCCATTATGTACGATCCGACGAAATTCACATGTAGCATAACATTAATAAGACTTTCACATTCGCGCACCGCATCAGCTCCCCGCCGTACTGAATTACCTGAATGCTGCCCAATCGGCGTAATACTATATAGATTTGAGTACATGCAAAACTACACTGCAGGCTTAAAAGTATGATATTCAGACATCTAGTGCCAGATTTGATTTACCGATTGCAAAACGTCAACAAAACGACAAAATATGACCTGAAAACGATCAGCTGATTCCACCACCGCCTTTCTTCGAATGGCCATTTTGCTATTCATTAATGCAATATAAGCAGTCATGGCTATTCCCGGTGTATCATGGAATCACATAACAGATATTTCAGGATATCACGCTTGATATATCATTGGTCAAGGGAAAAGATATACAGTCCATATGCACCAGCGTGAACGTTACCGGTGAAGGTGAAGGCAATAATGGTTAACAGTCTCTAAGTGTAATAGTAACTCGTAAAGCTCCCATCGCGTATAGGACATGCGATGGACCGTCCGATTCAGCGCACCTAGCGGATTAGTGAAGGGAAGATAAATTCAAAAAGAACAGAACAGATCACTTTATCAGGCACGAGTTCACCGTTAACTGACAGGAACACATTGACATATATTATACTATTACTTCCCAGTGCTATGTCGAATGTAAATTTAAGATCACTACGTACCCTTTATTTGACCAGAGACATTTGCAGGTTTAATTTTCTGATTCATCATCACTATTTTGAGTAATTAGTTCACAGCAATTCAATATTAAACAACAGAAAATGTTCCAATGTTTCTTCTACTGGTGAAATTTGTTCACAAGATGGCGTACTACCACTCTCTCTTGACAACGTATTAAGTTTGTGACAAATAGCTTCTCGGTTGTATTACTTGTCACATGTCGTTAAGTGATTCTTGTCTGTTCACATTCTGTACATTCCGCTCATTGTGCATATGTGGGTTAAACGTTCAGGAACAGAGAAGGCTTGTGCTAGTTTCCTCAGACAGCAAATCCCCCGTTGACATATACAAATTGACTCGTGTTGAAAAAGACTTCCTGGTCTTTTGTGCTTTGTGTTCACTGCATTCATGTGACAACACAGTGTAATACATGATGGGGTCTTGATAATTAAAGCATGAAAGGTTTAACTGCTTTCAATTCATCGTAATATGCCCATCCAACATATAGCAATCTTTTGAATATATGTTATATCTGGAGTAGCAGCTCCTTAGTTTTCTGAAATCATCAAAACAGCATTGATTCATATACCCCAACCAGACGAAATGCTCGTCTTAAATGATATGAATAATATTTTCGATACTGATCTCAGCTTTTTCAGTTTTAGCCACTGACTGTAATTCGTACACTTTTGTTAGATGGATCACATATACTGGTTGGTTGATCGTGATCCAATCCAGCTATCCGGAGACAGCTATTTACGTGTCAAGAAGCGAGAGAAGGAGGAAGTGAGTTGTTTTTGCAGACGATCAACAATATCTGAAAAGACCCTGTAGAATCACACAATTCGTGAATCATTTCAAACATCACTTGTAGGTCCCTCATTTGTATTTTTTCAAGTATTCTAACTATAATTACTGTTGTAACGTAATCACACTCATGCAGGCATCCTGGTCTTTCTCAACTTATGGAATCCTAAAATAGCTAACGTTGGGCAATCAGTTGCCATGGGTATTCGCCCTGCAGCGTTGGTTGGTTGGTTGATGTGTTGTTTAACGCCGCACGCAGCAACATTCCAGCTATATGGCGGTGATCTGTAAATAATTGAGTCTGGACCAGACAATCCAGTGATCAACAGAATGGGCATCAATCTACGTAATTGGGATACTGTGACTTGTGTCAACCAAGCCAGCGAGCCTGACCCACTTCATCCATTTAGTCACCTCTTACAAGAAGCATGGGTTGCTGAAGACCAATCATAGTCTACATTTGGGTCGGCAGCGGTAGTTGCCAGTTTTCTAGCCGCACAATATAGCGAAAACACTAGTCTGTCTGTAAATCGCCAGTTGCTGGTAATGCTGTAGTGCTGCTGTGTCATTGGTGACAGTGTTAAAAACTGTGCAATATCATAGGATGAGATCCTTGTATCTGAGAATCCTGCAATATCGAAAGGGTAAAGGGCCCTTGTTGTTTTAAAATGACACATTTGGGTATGTTTTCTAATGTTACAGATTTACACTATATCTTATACACGATTAATTTCTGAAAGAAAAACAAAACACACTGCGAGGTACCAGACGGTAGCTCTCCATCGGCCATTTCCCCTAAGACATGTCCAACTTGTTCCTGAACGATGAATAGAGTTTTTTTCTGACTTCTGCACTAATTATAAGCATCTGGTTGTCTGACCTTTTAAGTAAACACTGATGAAAATTCTTCTCGAATAGGTCATCCTTCTTTTTTTTGTTCGAACAACACACGCTTTTCTGCGTTTCTTCGATCATTTTACACACTCCTTCTCTGGTTCAAATCCAGAAAAGCATTCACAACCAACAAAAAACATCAATGATATACAGAAGTACTATAAACATATCACTTGTAGAAATCTCGTTTCAGGAGGCAAAGAAGCTTACTGAAAGGACGACTCTAACAACTCCACTGACTAATATCGGGCAAATAATACACTTTTGACATCAAATAAGATATTATTAAGGTCGATGCCAAGAACGTTGAGATGATTATATTATTATATGGGTATTTATATAGCGCCATAGTCCACCCCATCTACACGCATGCTCAAAGCGCTTTGTTTTTATTCCCTCGAGTACTTGATGTCAATCTCAACGACACATCGTATTTCAATCTCAACTCCCGGGGGACCATACAACTCGTATAGCGCACAACTAGGCGCACCAAGTTAATGTGGCTTTCCCATTTTTTAGAGGTACCCATTCACAGCTGGACGGACAGGTACACATAGTCAAAGTACTTTGTCTACGTTTTACTGCACGTTGCTGTACCCGCATTGCCGTACTAGGTGTTTGCACGTATTCAAGTATTCATTTGGCCACCATCTGGTCATTTACCAGTGTGTGTGTGTGTGTGTGTGTGTGTGTGTGTGTGTGTGTGTGTGTGTGTGTGTGTGTGTGTGTGTGTGTGTGTGTGTGTGTGTGTGTGTGTGTGTGTGTGTGTGTGTGTGTGTGTGTGTGTGTGTGTGTGTGTGTGTGTGTGTGTGTGTGTGTGTGTGTGTGTGTGTGCTTGCGCGCGCGCAGCGTTGTGTACTGTGGGGTTGTGACAACACTGAAAGAGTCTGCACTCCAAAGATTTTACTCCCGGTGACATGTTGGCTCGATCCCGGCACCTCAAAGCTCGCTGGACCACTTAAGCCTGGCGCCTTAGACAGCTCGCCCATCATGCCCATCGCGCCAACTACGGCCCCGTGGTTGAGGAAGAAATTGTGGCTGGTGATACTTTTGAATAAATTTATGAAAAATCATGATGATATGGCTTCAAAGACATTCTGAAAGAGAAAATCTGGTTATGGAAAATGATTAAGCAATCAGTAATCAAATTGACAAAGAAACTCAGAAGACACTGTCTATGTCAGTGCAACTGCTGATATATCGTTTGATATTTCGAAGCAGATTACACTTATTCCGCCTTTCTCTGAACCAGTTTTTCTTTAATTTTGAAAAAATGACTGAAAGATGGGTACAGGAGCATTGGATCATATTATTGCACAACGTATTTAAGGATAAAGCTCAGGAAGTTCTTTTACCTTATCTGTTGACTTGATTTGATTATTAGATTGCGTTTTTGAAGGCTTATGAATTAGTTCCTGAAGTTTATAGGCACAACTTATAGTGTCAATGTTAGACAGACCGAGGTTTCGGCCAGGCATGCTCGGGTTTATAAATCAGGAAAGGGTAGTTTAAACCACTTACGCACGAGTCGATTCCCCAATGCTAAAGGATATTGGTTCTCTTCAAACTCTGCTTTTGTGTTCTATTTTGCCACTTACTTGTTGGAGGTTTTATGTGATGTTAATAGTGCGCCTTTCCTATTTGTGAATTTGAAGACAGATTTGGTGTCTGGGATAGTTACGCTTTAGGTTGTTTGGTTTATCCTGATGTTTGTCAGAAGATTACCACTTCGAAAAATACTGAAAATCTAGAAAAAGAAATTCAAGGTGGTTTTCCTTTATGTGTTGGTGCTCGTGCGAAGGCTTACCAAAGTAATTACCAATTACGTAATTCTCTTGATCATTCTCTTGACCTGTCTAAACTTTCAAGGAATAGCACAGTTTATGCACCAAGTCTGGGTGGGAACCTGCTGGTTAATTTCAAAGGAGAAGACCAAGAACTCAAAACCTTTGCCAATAGGGCAAACAATTGACATGGTTCTAGTTTGCTACTAATTCAACGAAGGCAGTTCCTGTTGATACTGAATAGAAGTGTCCTTTTAAATCTATATGCTTTGAGGCTAGCATTTGTTAGATAGATAGTTAGATCATTTGGGTGTGAACAAAGCTTGTAACGAAATTCAAACTCATTCCAGCCTTTGACGAACCTTTCAGCAGAGTCCTTTGCCCTCAACTGGATCAGGAAACCAGTGGACATGATCCAGCTTGTGTGCGTCTACGAAGTGGCAAGAAACTAGTCCTTCAGTGTCATTTCAAGACTCATTGATATGTGATTTATTTTAAGTGACATAAGGAGTCCCCTGTGAAAAAGGATGTAAAATTATGGTGTTTGTAGAGAGCCATTGAGTCGATAATTCAGGCGATGATTTTCGCCAACAGACATCTCAGCAAACATCTGGGAACTTCATTTTTTGTTCTGGCAGGAAACTGGAACAGTCCATGGAGAGGATGGTTTACAAGGGCTTCAGTTTGGTGGTTCTTTTGACGGTGCTGCAGACCGGCAAGGGTAAGTAACACTTGTTATTCTCCCAGGATCTACGTTTAAACACTTTATCATAAAATGGAGGTGAAGTACAAATTCTAGTTCTTTTTGAGTTGAGTCCCTTTCGGGATTCGAACCCACACCCTCAGAGTCAGGCACCTATTCGCCAGCACACAAAGTTAGCCGCCTAGCCCGCTCAGCCACTGCGACTTCCACAAAAATGGAAGTCGGACAACTGGTAGTCTAGACTGTGGACTTTGTGTACCCCTCTGATAAGTGTTAATTGGCACGGCTCCCACGGCCGAAAGCTATGATTACATAATGCCAATGCCCTATGCAATCAACAAGGTGATTGAACTGATGTCTCCTGTAATGAGCCTTGAATGACTGGATAATTCCAGCGTCTAGGGGCTGCAGGTGACTTGTTGTTGTAGGTGGCAGGAAGTGTATTATCACATGTGTTATCCCAAGACTACTTAAAGCTTTCATGAGTTTGGTCAATTAATGTCATGTCAATTAACCAATTAAGGTATGTATCCTACATGCAGTCAGTGTAATTGGCATTATAACCTGGGGAAAATGACTTTGAAAATGACTTTTGTTCTAAAACCCTTTGGCAACTGGCTTTATATCCAATTTGGCATTATAACCAGGGTATTATATAGGCAGGAAATCCGTTATGGCAAAAACATGGCATTATAGCCAGGGGGCATTATAACCAGGGGCATTGTAACCAGGGATGCACTGTATAAGTACAATTTTTATTCCTATCATATGATATCAATGATATGGAAACACACTCGGTTAATAATCTCTGTGTATCATCAATATGATAACAAAGTAAATATGTTTTTGAAATTTTCACTGTTAGCAACGAAGACCAAAGACTCATGAATTGATCAGTTTTACATTAGTGAGTGAGTGAGTCAGTAAAGGTTATTTCGTAAAATCTGTCAAAAAAGGTTATCACAGATAGAAAGTTAAAACTAACATGTAACCATTAAAACAATAATTACAATACTGGACAATGCAATATAAAAACAACCGTAGGCAGATCACTTTACTTTGGACCATGAGTTTTACATTAAACATCGAGTTCCACACATAACAAACTCCATGAATCTGATGACACTGGAGACGCAGACACATATGTTAATATTGTTTTTTATAAGAATGAAAAAGACATACTCGTCCTTGTAAATTTTCTGACACATAATAGAAGATGAAACTTGAAATCTTCGCACAAAACCCGTCAGCATCACAATCACTTGATTAACTGTAACTAATATTTATTAACAATCACCTTTAAAACATATCTTATAATTATAATTGTTAAAAGTGTACCCTGTTAGAAAATTTACCACAGGCAAGACTTGTTTAAGATACGATTTAGCGGATTTTATCTGAATACGTTTAAAATCAATATGCACCTACAGTGCTAGAATTTCTTAATTACCCACATGGGTACAATGTGTGAAGCCCATGTCTGGTGACCCCGCCGTGATATTGCTGGAATATTGCTAAAAGCGGCATAAAACCCGACTCACTAGAATGTCACATCACTTCTCCGCAATCAAGCGATTAAAATACATCAAACCTTCTTTAACATTTATAGGACTTTAATAAAGGGACCCGGCCGAGTCATACCAAAAGACGTTAAAATATGGTACTTGTTGGTCCCTGCTTGGCGCTCGGCAGTAATGGGTACAACAAGGACTGATCGGCTTAGTATACTGTCAGTATACTGTGTCTGAGTGGGGTATTCATGCATAACTGCGGCATGGTATCTCAGTGAGCTAGCACTATAAAACCAGCTTCACTCTGGACTAGTACAGGCAGCCACACATACACACGCATGCACGTCGTCATATATGAGCGAAATAATCTTAAGTGCGACGTTAAACCCCATTTCTCCTCACCTCACCTCAATAAAAGGGACAAGAAAAATGTTTGAAAGTTTGTGTGAAGAATCGAAAAAACAACATTAGCATTAAGAAGATCATAGCATTGACATGCCTGCTGTCCGTCTTAAAACTCATTATAGATAAGATACTTTAGGAATGAGTTGGTTGTTGTTAACCGTCGCACTCAGCAAGGTTCTAGCTATATGGGTGGTGGTCTGTGAATAATCGAGTCTGAACCAGACAATCCAGTGATCAACAGCATGCACATCGATCTACTCAATTGGGATACGATGACATGTTCAGCCATGTCAGCGAGCCTGTCCACCCGATCCCGCTTGTCGCTACTTACGACAAGCATGGGTTGATGAAGATAAGTCTAAACCGGATCTTCACGGGTTGATACTTTAGGATAAAACAGACATTCGAGTTTAATGAAATGTAAACCAGACCCCTTCATATTTTGTGTCAACATTGGGTTATTTTGCACAGAGTGCTGAGCAATCGTTGATTTGAATTTCAAAAGCTTCCTCCTGAGGTGCACCTAAAGTCATGATCATTAAGATCCCTGATTCAAAAAGACTATTTGTTGCCTATTAGACGAATCATTGTAGCTTGATTACTAGGACAATAACCAGAGTATTATTGTCTTGTCCTGAAAATTGATTTTATTACAGTTTACATGTTTTACTATCACGCATCCACATACAGCTCCGTGCAGCTATTGAAGGAATGTAACAACCATTGGCTATTACGTTAATTAACTTACAGTCAGAAATTCAAAAATGGGTTATAGCAACACGACAATGATTCACTAAACACGTCAATCCACCAAGATCTATTACACATATTTCTGGTGTACATAAAACATATAGGGACCAGAAAGCACTTGAAAATGCCAAAGGTTCAAGTGGTCTGACTAAGCAAGTTGTCTCCACTAGATTTCCACTTTCTTACTCCCTTGCTGACTATACAGAGGTTGAAGCGGAAGTGTTAGGGACGTATTGAGTAGCTTAGTGCAGTATCTGCAGCCCTGAGATGTAAGCTGGAGCCTGGTGGATATTATCAGGAACACTAAGATTACAGCAGTGACAAAGGCGCTGTGGTTTAGAGCAATGGGTAACATGATTATTTGACTGGCACTGCCACTGACACTTTCTGGATTCTTGCCAGAGACAGATGATATTCAAGCTGTGTCATTATTGACCCCGTTAATGTTGGGAGACATAGTCGTTTGTGTTTTGTGCATCGAGTTGATCATAGTCCAGCAATAACACGATCAAGACCATAGTGCGTGGATGTAATATCGTGTTGAATTGACTTTACAGGTGAAGACTACTTGGTGGCAGTGGCATATAGAGGAAACGACTCGTACATCAGCTACAGAGCAGGAGAAACTGGGGGCCTTGTGGAGATCAAGTATCCACACTTCGCTTATAGAACATCACGTCAATTAGGTCCTTTCTTGAATGGATCACACCTGATAGGTGATAAAATGCAAATCACGAGTGCTGTAGAAAATGCAGTTATCGTTGTTAGCGCAAGTGACGAAGAGATAGACATTGTAGTAGATGCTGACGGTGTATTTGTTCCACTTCCAGTATCTGCCCTTGGGACGAAGTACATTTTACCTTCAGGTCTCGCCCCAGTCAGTGGTTATCGATCCCTGTTACTAATAGCTACACACAAGATGAGCACTACTGTTGATATATTCTTTCGAATGAACAGAGGAAGTATTGACTTTACCAATCACCGTTACAGTGACGGCGATGTATTATCCCTTAAACTCAATCCGTATCAAACTTTGAGGATGTCCACTCCATATGATCTGAATGGAACGGTGATTAACAGCGAACACAGCGTAGCTGTCTATAGTGGTATTGAATATGCCTCTGACTACACGGTGTATGACCAACTACTGCCCATCAAGCACTACGGACAGGAGTATGTTGTTGCTGTAGATGACACCAAACTGGAGCTGCAGATCATCAGTGAACACAGCCACGTGCAGATCACCTTCAGTTCTGGAGCCACAGTCTCTACTGGCGATCGTCGTGTCTATAACCGCTCACTTGAACGGGGAGAGAGTCTTCACTTCACCGCCACAAGCCCGATACTGGTGACACTCAGTCGAGCAGATGGTTACAGTAGTTCCTTCACAACTGTACCACCTGTACACTCGTACGTCACACACAGATCACTCTGGTTATATCGTAACGGTCTAAGACTAAACCTGAAGATACTAACTGACACTAGAGCGACCGTGAACGATCGTCTGACATGGAGAGGTATAGCGGGCAGCAATTACAAAGTTGGCACACTGGTACAGTCACAGTCACGACATTCATTTACATTCATATCCAGCGACTTCCCCTTCACTGTTCTGTCCTTCTATAACGGATCGGTCTATAACAGCGGCTACAAAGTGTCTGTAGATGAACCAGTACATTATACAGGTATGTGGAAGTTTCCTTAATTATGTTATGGTTATTAGCTCATAATGTCTTGAATATAATTTCACACCCAGTTGATTCTGTAGTTTGTACATGTGTGCCATGTTTTCCTGGTCGATCCAGATATCTGAAGCACCGCTGTGGGAAGTATACTGGACAAAAATAGTGAGGGATATATGTAAATTTAAAACAATTATGAATAATGATCTATTTATTCATTGACATACTGATAAAATGATAATGATAAAAATACCAATATCCCTAACTTATTTTGCCAGCATGATAATGACGCATCTTTGTCAGTACCATATCTCCGCGTATGGGTTGAATTCAACTTGGATACATCTAAAACCTGTAACACTTTGAAATTGCTTCCAACAATTTGCTTACATGCCATGGCGTTACTAAACTAATTTTCAAAAGGTTATAAGACATTCACTGTTCTTTCGACGTTGATAATGGCTTCACTGACCTATGTCAAAGACATGCTCTCTGTTTCTATTGTCTGTTAGTGAGTTTTACTTTGAATTAACCGGCCCAATCATTCTTATGTGTCAGAGAAAGATATTGTGATAACCTTGTTAAATTTAGTTATCAGGATATCAAGTACATGAATATTACTATGACTCACAGGTCCAACGTACTTGGTGGCACTGGCTAAGGGCAAACACGGATTAAATCCTCTGATACTCGCCAGTGCTTGGGAGAATGGAGGTCAATGGCGGATACAGGATCCAAACTCTAGGTTCCGGGTCTGGTCCCGGTGCTTTAATCCATACAACACAGACTACTTTTACCCCATTGTCCAAGCTTACGCAGTAATTCTTGTGCTTGTGTTGGTCAGAGATGATGCTGTTCAGATCAAAGGTAACCTGGACTTTTACGCCTGGTTCTCTCCCCTTCCTGTGACGGCACTAGGCACGAAATACATCATGTCTTCCTGTCGCACACCGAATTACATGTCCGTCTTGCTGATAGCCACACACAGCAAATGGGCGGGTATTGACATCATCTTTAGACTGGAAGGCTACGTTGCCTATAAAGGCAGGGAGTACACCAACGGGGACACTCTCAGAATCACCTTATATAGCTATCAGACTTTCTCCTTAAACAGTAAATCTGATATGACAGGAACCATCGTTATGTCAACGGAGACACTAGCGGTCTATAGTGGAACATACACTGAGAGGTATGACGTATTTAATACTTTCGAGCAATTACTGCCTGTGAAACATTATGGAAATGAATATATTTTCTCTATCCATGATTATGACTCTCGAAGATACTCAAGGACCTCTTCTTACCAACTTCAAGTTGTTACTGACCACAGTGACACCAGCATCATGTTTGATGACGGTGATATCATATCAGTGGGTGAAGTTGGAGTGTATCGCAAAGAATATGGACATTTGGAATCGTTCTACTTCAACACCACAAGACCAGCCATGGCCACATTGTGTGCTAATAAACGCCTTGGCAGTGCTGCTGGGTTAGTTGTAGTGCCCCCTGTAAGCCTCTACTCCAAGTTAACAACGCAAGAAGCCCCAGGTACCATGCAGATTTTGACAGACCAAGAAAACAACAATGTGGACGTTCAACAAATCCATGACACTGGCTCTACAGTTTTCATCCCTCCGGTGACATGGAAGAATCTGTCAGGTACAAGATACAAAGTGGGAACATTGAGAGGTAGTAGTTACACAACAACAACCATCCGTTCTAATTCTACCTTTGCTGTCCTTGGATACTATTACAAGACCATATACAACGGAGGGTACAGTTTTAGGACATATCGAGATACAGGTTTGTCTGATGTACATATATATGTAGAGATTAACATCCTACATTTCAGTGTTGCATTTATCTCAATTATAGGTGGACACTTGATTTCTCTTCCTTCTGTCTATAATCTACCCATGTACATGTCCCCATAGATATATAAAGATGATTCTTTAAAGCAAAAGAACAACAACTGAATTAGCGTGTCGATAAGCTTTTACTTCCTATCCAAATTGAAAGTTCAGTTTCCGCTACTTTTTGTAACAGCATATATCTATGTGAGAAACTGTAAAGTGAAAAATTGCCAAAATTGGCATAAAACAACTCCATCTTCTGTACTATGAGAATATATGTATTACTTGGTATACTGTAATGCCTCGTTCGTCTCAAGATAAGCTTTACCGAATGATTCCAGAAAACTCTGCACCAGATGAAATTGGCAACTTAAATACCAGTGGAATGTTTCAAGGTGAGGAATTAATGTGATTTTCTTGTTTGTTTGATCACAGCTCTATCACAGATTTAACTAACAAAAGCAAATTGATGGGTGATATGTTTTCACTCTGTGAAGGTTCAGGTTCCACTACTTTTTAAAGATTATATATCTATGTGAGTAGGCAACTGAAAAGTGAAATAATGCCAAAAATTGGCATAAAAACAACTTCATCTTCTGTACTGTGCGAATATATGTACTACTTGTAAAGACTCGTTCATATCAAGACAAGCTTTACCGAATCATTCCAGAGAACTCTGCACCAGATGGAAATGGAAGCAACTTAAATACCAGTGGAATGTTTCAAGGTGAGGAATCAGTTTGATATTCTTGTTTGATTGATCAGCTCTGTCACAGATTAAGCTAACCAAAGCAACTTCACGGGTGATATGCTTTCACTCTCTGTCTTTTCGCCCATCCTAGCGGTGTTTATACTGGTAGTATATCTGTGTACGATTACCACTCTTGATACTGCAAAGACGTCTATGTTGTTTAAGATGAAGGAAAGGAATTTGCATCAGTATACAAGTAGAACTTTTTCAATAATATACCAATCATGCAAAGGTTTATATTTATTTCCCGCTGTGAAATTATGATTACTGAGATTATATTTGCTAAACGAAACCTAGTCTCGTGTACGTTAGAATATACTAATATCCTACCGAGACAACAAATTCTGATCGTCATGGTCCTACGTCTCCTTTGTGAAACTTGTCAAGGACTAATCATATATGTGAAAGATGAGAATACGTTATAGGCCTGTATCAAAAGGAATGTGTAGAATATTCTCTCACTACATGTTAAACAATGCATTTCTATAGTACTCTACTAGTTTTACTGTCCATCGTCGACAGGCCTTAATCTTCAAAATATATTCATCGTTATTTTATAAAATGTCCTCGTCACGATATGGCTGAAATATTAACTTACTCACTCATTTCTATAGTGCCTAAAATCGATCACTAAGGTGCTCAGTGGCGCTGTACAAAGTTAAAAGAAACACGTTGTAAAGACAGAAACACAGATATAGTCAGTTTCTGTATACTTTAGAGCTGATTTGAAGTTTGTGTTGCCAGTGCTGATCTGAGAGATAGGGGAAGACTGTTCCAGATGTGGGGAGCTGCGGAAGAGAAAACTCTGTCATACTACTATATGTTACCGCTCTCCAATGCTCAGTGCCATTTCATGCTTTGATTTGTGACCGTGTGAACGACGTGAAAGAATATATTTCCACTTAAATGCTAGAATGGACATTGCTGTCCTTAATGTACAAAACATGTTTATGCTGTTTGTGGTGACAATACCTTTACACGGACGTAACAGAAGGCAATAATGTAATTTCCCTCTTGGTCACCATAAATATCCCCATGTCAAACCTGGCCAGAAAGTTACTGTATATGTTAGAGATAGGCATACATCCCAGGCTGTCATTCTTTGACTATATGTTGCCTCTGCTGTGCCATTTATGCCCTTATAACCATGTATAAGACGTGAGAAAATATGTTTCTATTCGAAATGCATGACTCATAGACATTCTTAATCTTAAAGTGAGTGAGTATGGTTTTCGCCTAATCTTAAAGAAGCAACTACGTCAATGTATATTTTGTGATGCACTTGACGTTGACATCACTCAGTAATGACTGCCAAACGTTTGCTAGCACGGCAGTGTGTCTGTATATCTTGACGTGTGAATTCTACAGAAATATCACAGTCCTTCGTACGTAATATATCTCTTTCTTTCCTAAAACAAATGTGTAAATTTCAGCTGACAGTCCAAACAACGCTGCAGTGATTGTGGGTGTAGTCTGTGGGATTGTCATTGTGGCTCTCCTGGTCGCCTTTGCGGCATATGTGTTCTACACGTAAGTATTTGTCTGCTTACAGTAAATGACAGTTCTTAAAAAAATGACTTGATAACACTTTCTGCAAGCATCGCTGATAGCAACCTTACAGACACATAATACAGTTACTACTGCAAGCAAAACTAGGTGCTGCCAATGGCAACATTCTAACTAAATGTACCTTCACGGACATGGAAGTAGTGATTGGATGCATGAGCAAGATAATCTGTTTAATCTCACCATCCGGTCCTCATTTTTTTTGAGAATCCTTGACAAACAGCGTGGCATAAGGACATACATTGCGCTTGGAAAATTTCAGAAGAATCTTAAATTCTAGATCTCTGACACAGTCCTAGTCCTGATCTAGTCCTGTCCAAGTAACACGCTTCAGTTGTTGAGGATTACACTCACACAGGACTAGATATATGGCACTATTGCGGTACTCGGCAACATTATACTATTTGGCGGCGATCTGGAAAAATCATGGATCAGACAATCCAGTCATCAACAGCAAGGACATCGAACTATGCAACTGGGATACGATGACATGTGTCAACCAAGTCAGCGAACCTGACCACTCGATTCTGTTAGTCGTGTCTTCCGGCAAGCAAGAAGACCAATTCTACCCTGGACCTTCACGAGTGAAGTCTGTGGACCCCATACACGTGTCCAATGGTTTCGCTTTCTCGGTAAGCGTCTTCATGCATAACGCAGGACTTCATTACACATCAACATTGTTTGTTGTTTGACGGCGTTCTGAGCAATATTGCATCGAAACGACTCATTATCCTAAATAAATCATCATGTCTTGCCCAACAAGGAAGATGCAGACTGGGTATATTTTTAGAATATGTGCTGTTTGGATGTATTTTCAGATTGACGTAAGGCTAACTATGGTCATTACAATGTGTTTCAATATATTATTGTAGGCGGAGGAAGATGAAGCCAGTTGCAGAACAAGGAGCTGATGCTCCTTCAATCTCCAGGAACATCTACGCGGAGCCTGATATTGTCGCTGGAGGTGCAGCAGGTGAAGACACGTGCATGGAGACTTACATTTAACTCCACACCTTGCGACATCAACATCAACGACATTACTGCCAATATGTCAATTTCGAATGTTAATCAAATTAAGCATGAATCGGAAGTTTTAAGAAAACATTGAGACATTATCGTGTCGTATTGTAAAAATCGTCATATTCCAACACTTTGAAAATTCATGTTGTACTGATTTGCCGGCGTGGTTATGGTTCATTTCACCCAAACTACTTTAAATAACCAGCACGTGAACATCCAAAGGATATGTGCAACTGCTATATATATCAGAATACAAACAGATTTGATTCATCACATGCACATCCAAATGACTGTCGTATATCGATGTTGAAACTAGAGATTTACTAAATAGAATCTGCTACAGTTTGAGCAAAACATAAAGCATTGCACAGAATATTAGAATGGCTTTCTTCACTTACATATCTGTTATATATGAATTTGTTTAGACTAAAAAAACATCGTTGTTTTCTGAAAAGCCTAAAGAACAGGAAGAATCATTTACCATGCCCCTTCTCTGTATATCTTTTTCAGGTGTGGTAGTATATATAGACACGGGAGTACAATTCATTCCATAGATTGTACTCGTGTGTCAGGGCGTTTGTATCCTTATTACAAATACATGTGGTGGGTGCTACCATTGGGGAAACATGCATACCTTTCGGTGTCATTGCTTATTTTTAGTGATCCTGCTATTTTGCACGTTCACACTGGAATCCATAACTTCAGATAACCTAGACTGGTTCAAGTCTGAATTTGACGTTGTGTATCTATCTATGTGAATGAATCGGGAAAGACGAGAGTATGTGAGTAGAGATTTAACTCATTTGTGTTCTATTTCTTGTGAACTTTATTTGTCGTTTTATTTTTGTTACAAATATATTGTTTATTGTTCCGTTTATTAAGTACACAGATGCATATGTGATTGGAGGTTTCAAATGTATTTTATCTTATGTTCATAGTTAATAAATGATTGAACATGCTGTACTATTCTGAATGGTCACTGTATATATGATTAAGTTTGTCAATATTAACAGATTATACAAGGGCTTTAATACAGAATCTACATATATTCCATTTCAATGTCAAATACGTTCTCGTCACGATATGGCTGAAATATTGCCGATGTGACGTTAAATCTTTACTCACTCACCCACTCACTTTCATACAGACCTTTTCAGACTGCACAAACGGTGTTCCTCAAAATAACAAAACAACATCCATAAATTATCCTCTTTATGTGTACCACTTCCAAATACCATTGAAACGCTTTATTTTTTTTATTGTTCCATTTATTAAGTTTGGTTTGGTTTGGTTTGGTTATTTTTCAACGCCGTAGCTATATGACAGCGGTCTGTAAATAATTTCGTCTGGGCCAGACAATCCAGTGATCAACAGCATGAGCATCGTTCCACGCAAACGGGATCCCATGACATGACTCCACTGGAGTCTGGAATATTTATGAATAGCTGCTATGGAGCCTGCAAACGCAATTTAGAAAAAAAACTTGATTCTGGCAACCACCAAGGCCTGAGGCTCTGCCTTTGAGCTTTTATGACCTCTCCGGTAGACAGTCTGTATCAGTAGGCTAACTAACCTTCCCTTGAACAACGCCGCATTAAACTTTCACTGCAGTATGTAACTAAATTACGTTCCAATTAGTCGAATCCAGCATACAATTGTGTTTTCAACCCTCTCTATGAAAATCTGTTTCCTAATTTGCCAAACCTGGTTCCACCACTCAGAGTCAGAATTGAACCACATATATATGCAGCTAAAATTGATCTCGATGTCATAGCACCTTATCGACTTCTATCTTCGCCACCGTGACAGATGGTGAAACCACAGGTCGACCTTACCTTCTCCAAATTTAAAAAGTCTAAAAAATGCTTTGGCGTTCCTACAGTAATACAACCAGTTATGTTCCAAGTATAACACCCATAGATCCATTTTCAAAGACGGGCCCAAGATGATGACCAGTGCTACAGTCATTGGATCCAAGAGTGTCTCCTCCAGAATTCCCGACAATAGTTCCATTTTCACTGCTGAGACCGAAGCTATCTTCACAGCTTTGACCTATATTAAACAACAGAACCGTTCTAAAAACGTCATTGTGTTTACAGACTCATTATCTTGCCTTCAAACACTTCAAAATGTTACTTCAAGTCACCCTATCATCCTAGACATTTTGGAACTTTACAACAATCTTTCTACTGGCCAATGCGACATCATCCTCTGCTGGTTACCGAGTCACGTAGGCATAACAGGTAACACAAATGCCGATGCTGCAGCTAAAGCAGCTCTTGATAAGCCCTTATTTCAACTGCTAACCCCGTACAGTGATTTCAGACCCACTATCAAAAGTTATACTCGGGACCTTATGTAAAAAAGGTGGGACACTCAAGTAGGAAGAAATAAACTTCATGACTTGAAGCCAACAATTGGCTATACCTACTTGGGTTGTCAGTCAAGACGAGATGAGGCAATTTTACGACGATGTCGTATTGGTCACAGTCGCTTTACTCATGACCATCTGCATAAAACTGATGGGGATGGACCTCCCAAGTGTGTATCTTGCGGTGAAGTGTTCACCATCAAACATATTCTGCTTGATTGTGCGGACTTCTGAAAGATCTGTTTTCTCGCGTGAGCGGGCATCTCATTGTTAACTACCTGAGGGAGGTTGACCTTTATCATAAATTGTAGTTATGTAATGTGGATAACGAACTGCTTGCGTTCGAATTTGGTCCTATAACAATGTTAATAATATGTATGCTTTTGAATAACAACTCATGTGTACTTAAAACGTTTATTAATTCGCACTTGATCTCGACACTATATGGCTAGAATAGTGCCGATGTGACGTAAAACACAACTCAACTCAACACAGCAACATTAGACAGTCTTACAAGAGTTAGTGAGGGGTTTGATAGGCATACAATTATGTCACATGCCCTTATGAGTGAGTGAGTGAGTTAACATATTTAACGTCACATCGGCAATATCTCGGCCATATCGTGGCGAAAACAATTTATACAATATAAAGTGAAAACATTTTGAAGATTAAAACCTGTCGACGACACATGCCCTAATGTATGAGGGTACTTATCAGAGAAAGTGGAAGAGATTTAACATTTCACTCATGTAGCTCATTGTGTTTGTATCTGTCACATGTTGTTTCTTATGATTGTAAAGTTCACTGTTCACTGACATCTTTTTAAAAAACTTTGTTATAGTTATCGTGTTGTATGTCCAAATGTTTATATCTTTATATTGGTTGCACTGGGTATCTCTCTTGATTGCCTTACGTTGTTACTTAATTTTAAGAATTCCTGTTAAAAGTTATTGTGTTGTTTTCGTAATAACGGTGTTGCTTTTCAGGTGATATTTGGTAGGAGATATAACACATCTATATACGTGATTTCAGTAAATTTCAATAAAGTAATAAATTGCTGATGACGTGATGTTTCATTGAAGATATCTAAATATTTATTGTACTACCTATCGCTACCTGCATACACCTTACCCTTTTAACATTTTGTCTTTTTTAATAATTACGTTGTTAGCATCATTCAATAAATGTCTTCACACGGCTTGAGGGTTTGATGTCCTTTTACGCCACTTGTAATAGTGTTCGAAGTATACCTTTGCATGACAGATTTACGTTGAGGAAAGCCCGCAGTGATGTAGGTCTCTGGCGTTTACCAGTTTGGGTCACTCCCAGGACAGGAGCTGAGAACACTTGAAACATTATCCCAGGGAACAAGCATTTCAACCCACGATAACGAGTGTCTGGCGCTCCACAGGGACGAAACTCAGCACAGCAAATTGCGTCAGGTAAAGGGGACTGGGTCACCTTTGACTCCACAGATATAAAATAGTTTTGGCGCTTATATTTTATGGTTGAAAGATTAGGGATGACACTGTGCAATATATAGTTCAACGTGTGACGTGGTTGATTCAGTAAGCGTCCTACAGTTGAGTCTGTCAATCCTAAGTTTGTTGTTTCGAAATCCTGCTTGTGTAAGCAAATGCATCCTGTTCTGGTCAAAGTTGACCAATGCTAACCTTCACTGGCTCAAAATACACATTTGAACACAAAAACAGCTAACCAATTGATAGCACGATCAGGGTTATATCATAAAACATATATAAAAACACGTTCGGTGACCATTTCGTGTGAAATTGATAAAGTCCTGAAAACATTTTAAAGACAAACCTAACGACTTCCCCCTTTTGTGTGAGTGAGTTAAAATTTACAGTCACATCGGCAATATTTCAGCCATATCGTGACTTAAACAAGTTTTAAATTCACCATCAGTTCATATAAATAATAAAAATTCGATAATAAAATGATAATTAACATTATGAAAAAGATCCTTAATAGCTGTAACGCTGAAATATTCATCCCTTGTGATGGAAAATCTTCCCATTGTGATCACAAAGCATATTTCCAACGGTTCTAAGGTGTATTACGCGAGTGCGTGAGTGATTTTAACGCCACTTCTAACAATAAAACTGTTATATTACCCCATGTCGGCTTCATGCGAGAGGAAAGATCCAAGTGAAGCTGATCTCAGATGTGAACCATTTGTGAACACACGAACACTCGTTCAGGTTCACAAGGATTTGAAATATTCATAATTACTGGAAGGTGAAAGGTTTTGTTTTGCCGTTTACTTACATCCATTTTGGTATCGTTTCTGTATCAAGGGTAAGTATTTGAACAGTGTTAACATGTTTACGTGGCCTTTACTAGAGAAAAATATGTGATATGTTCCTTTTGGTTTTATTTATTCTCAAGCATGTTGTTCTTCAAAATATTGTTTATGCGTTCGGAAACAAATACATGGATTTAGGTATGTGCTTTCTTTGCGGATTAAGGTATTTTGATTCATTTGCAGAAAACACAAACGGAAAATTGACATGTGGTGAATTAAGGTTGCAATATGCTTCACTTTCGAGTGATTGTAATTCGACAGTACTTGACAGTACTTGGGAGTGATCACATTCCAACGCTGCCGACATCATCAACTCTAACCTTGCGATTCCAGGTTCTATATGAACTGTCAAAAAAGCCGTCGGATGTGTAGATGACCATATCATATTGACTCATTTTAAAAGGATCTCATAAATATGTCCATTGCAACTATGCATAAATATTCCAGATGAGTCATGTCATCAGATCCCATTTGCGTAGATCGATGCTCATGCTGTTGATCACTGGATAGTTTGGCCAAGACTAGATTATTAACAGATCGCCGTCATATAGCTACGGCGTTGAACAACAACCAAACCAAACCAAACTTAATAAATGGAACAATAAAAAAACATAAAATCTTTCAACGGCATTTGGCAGTGATGCACATAAAGAAAACAATTTATGGATGTTAATTTTTTATTTTGAGGAACACCTTTTGTACAGTCTGAAAAGGTCTGTATAAATCTCCTGTATAATCTGTTGATATTGACAAACTTAATCATATGTACATTGACCATTCAGAATAATACAGTATGTTCAATCATTTATCAACTATGAACAGTATATGAAATACATTTGAAACATATGCATCTGTGTACTTAATAAAAGGAACAATAAACAATATATTTGTAAGAAAAACATAACGACAAATAAAATTCACAAGAAATAGAAAACTAAAATGTATCAAAACTCTACTCACATGCTCTCGTTTTGACAAAATTTATCATATGTACATTGAATAATACAGCATGTTCAATCATTTGTTAACTATGAACACAATATAAATACATTTGAAACTTCCAATAGCATATACATCTGTGTACTTAATAAACGGAACAATAAACAATATATTTGTAAGAAAAACAAAACGACAAATAAACTTCATAAGAAATAGAAAACAAATGAGTTAAATCTCTACTCACATACTCTCGTTTTACCCTATTCATTCACATAGATAGATACACAACGTCAAATTCAGATTAGAGTGAGTGAGTTAAGATTTAAAGTCACAGAGGCAAAATTGCAGCCATATCGTGACTAAAACTAGTGAGAGAGTTAAAAAAAAAAATACATAATAAATAAAACCCTGCCATCGATGGACAGTAAAATTACTAGAGTATCACAAACTTAGGTAAAACTAGCTACCATATATCTTTAAACAACTATTTCTGACAATACAATGTACAAATGGGCTATTTATCGCCAACAACTGAAGGTAGATCACCACACTAGGGTCCATGGGGACTTGCATTACTTTTGCTACCTGCATGAACCTTAGTTGGATTTACACCATCCCTTCAGCCGCTGGCCATTGTAGGAAAGTTAAGCCATAGTTTAATACAACGAAGATGCTATGATTAAAAGTTCGGTAGAGCGAAATTGACCTTGAAAGTTGGGGACTTACGTACCCTCTCAGGAGGACAATAATTTTACTGTTCTACAACCCCCCTTTGAGGATACAGCCTCTAACAATCTTAAGTTGATAATCTGAACTTCCATTATAAACGTCTCTATTAACAAGACATAGACAAATTCAGATTAGAACCAGTCTCGGTTATCTGACGTTATGGACTCGATTGTGTATGAAAATGCAAAATAGCAGTTAAAAAATACAAAGATTACGAGGATAAGCAATGACTCTAAAAGGGTAAGCATGTTTACCCTAAAGGTAGGAACCACCACATGTATTTGTAATAAGGATGCAAACGCCCTGACACACGAGTACAATCTATGGAGTGAATTGGAAAACTGTGTCAATATATACTACCACACCTGAAAAAGATATACAGAGGAGGGGCATGGTAAATGATTCTTCCTGTATTTTAAGCTTTTCAGAAAACAACGATGTTTTTTAGTCTAAACAAATTCATATATAACAGATATGTAAGTGAAGAAAGTAAATCTAATATCCAGTGCGATGTTTTATGCTTCGCTCAAAACGTAGTTGATTCTGTTTAGCAAATCTCTGGGTTTAACATCTGTATACTACAGTCATTTGGCTGTGCATGTGATAAATCATATCTGTTTGTATTCTGATATATATATATACACATCAGCAGTTACACATATTCTCTGAATGTTCACGTGCTTGTTATTTAAGATATTTTTAGGTATTTTGGGTATAATGAACCATAATCACGCCGACAATTAAGTACAACATGAATTTTCAAAGTGTTCGAATATGTACGAATTTACAATACGACACGATAATGTCTCAGAATGTTTTCCTAAAACTTCTGATTCATGTTTACTTGGATTAACATTCGAAATTGAAATATTGGGCAGAAATGTCGTTGATATTGATGTCGCAAGGTGTGGAGTTAATGTAAGTCTCCATGCACGTGTCTTCACCTGCTGCACCTCCAGCGACAATATCAGGCTCCACGTAGATGTTCCTGGAGATTGAAGGAGCATCAGCTCCTTGTTCTGCAACTGGCTTCATCTTCCTCCGGCTACAATAATATATTGAAACACATTGTAATGACCATAGTTAGCCTTACGTCAATCTGAAAATACATCCAAACAGCACATATTCTTAAAAATACCCAGTCTGCATCTTCCTTGTTGGGCAAGACATGATGATTTATTTAGGATAATGAGTCGTTTCGATGCAATATTGCTCAGAACGCCGTCAAACAACAAACACTGTTGATGTGTTATGAAGTCCTGCGTTACGCATGAAGACGCTTACCGAGAAAGCGAAACCATTGGACACGTGTATGGGGTCCACAGACTCGTGAAGGTCCAGGATAGATTTGGTCTTCTTGCTTGCCGTAAGACACCACTAACAGAATCGAGTGGTCAGGTTCGCTGACTTGGTTGACACATGTCATCGTATCCCAGTTGCATAGTTCGATGTCCTTGCTGTTGATGACTGGATTGTCTGATCCATGATTTTTCCAGATCGCCGCCAAATAGTATAATGTTGTCGAGTACCGCAATATAGTGCCATATATCTAGTCATGTGTGAGTGTAATCCTCAACAACTGAAGCGTGTTACATGGACAGGACTAGATCAGGACTAGGACCGTGTCTGTGATCTAAAACTTTTCTTCCGAAATTTTCAAAGCGCAATGTATGTCCTTATGCCACGCTGTTTGTCAAGGATTCTCAAAAATAGGGGACCGGATGGTGAGATTAAACAGATTATCTTGCTCATGCATCCAATCACTACTTCCATGTCCGTGAAGGTACATTTAGTTAGAATGTTGCCATTGGCAGCACCTAGTTATACTTGCAGTAGTAACTATATTATGTGTCTGTAACGTTGCTATCAGCGCTGCTTGCAGAAAGTGTTATCATGTCATTTTTGAAGAACTGCCATTTACTGTAAGCAGACAAATACTTACGTGTAGAATACATATGCCGCAAAGGCGACCAGGAGAGCCACAATAACAATCCCACAGACTACACCCACAATCACTGCAGCGTTGTTTGGACTGTCAGCTGAAATTTACACATTTGGTTTAGGAAACAAAGAGATATATTACGTACGAAGGACTGTGATATTTCTGTAGAATTCACACGTCAAGATATACAGACACACTGCCGTGCTAGCAAACGTTTGGCAGTCATTACTGACTGATGTCAACGTCAAGTGCATCACAAAATATACATTGACGTAGTTGCTTCTTTAAGATTAGGCGAAAACCATACTCACTCACTTTAAGATTAAGAATGTCATTTCCATGAGTCATGCATTTCGAATAGAAATATTTTTCTCACGTCTTATACACTTTATGAGATTTTGAACAACGCTTTGACATGAACGATGTCAAGGCGTTGTTCATTTCGAGAGTTTGAACAATGCACAAACATCGTTCACAGTTCCTATAAAGACATTCAATTCCTATAATTTCGCACTTTGATGTTTACACATACGTTTTTTCCACCCACTTCTACATGATCATTGTTTACAGTGATGTGTTTTAATACCTGTAATATGTTGTAATGCCATTCTGTTCAAGACCGTATTGTAGCGGATGTTTGTATACTTGGCGATTTTTTTTACACATGTATCCCAACCCTTGAAGAAATATTTCTAAAAAGTATTCCTTAATATATTACAACAAATTCGTCAATAGGTTTGAAACTGCTTTAATATGCATAACATCAATAAAATTATCAAGCAGAAACAAATATCAATAACAATATCAGTTTAACAAACTGTGATTGTACCTATAAAACTATGACGGATTCGTTTGACCGCGTAATAATACACTGACCGACTTCGAAGTTGTGCAGCGTTTAATAGGAAGCAGTTGGTGTATTCTATTTATTTGTGATTGTTTATTGTGAAATTTAATGAGCGGTTTTAAACAGATCACGGGGCATAACCCGCAAACCGCGAGAGATTAAACTCTTGTGATAAGGAACAATGCTCGGCAATTGGAAATCCGTTTGGTCGTGAAGAAGCGACATTGCCAAAATTTGGGTGACTTGAAACAGGATCGCTCGCTAAATTGTCATCACGAGATACAGCAAGATCATTGGGGTTCCGGAAATTTGAAAATTAGGTCGCACTGGCTGGGACTTGTTGTCGGACTTGCTGTCGGACGCGTTGTCGGTCAGATTTTTGCAAAGCTGTGCTCAGTTGGTGCTTTTTGTTACATACAAAAACAATTAAGTGATATGTATAAATTAAAAGGAGTATGAATGCAAATGATTTATTTTGTTTACGTCAAGCTGGACAGCGAGTATCCTGGGGAAAAAAACGGAAAGTAGTTCCGGCGAAAGTTCACATGACCAAGATCGGCTCGAAAAGTTCACACATTAGAACGATGTTTATGAACGATTTGAAGGGTTCAAGGGAAATGAACCTTGAAATTTAGATCACATGACCGCTCTCTCAGCCCACCAACATGTCGGGAACCTGTGTAAACTTCAAAGTACGAAATTACATGGTTATAAAGGCATAAATAGCACAGCAGAGGCAACATATAGTACAAGAATGACAGCCTGGGATGTATGCCTATCTGCAACATATACAGTAGTTTCTGGTCAGGTTTGACAACGGTTACATAGGGATATGTATGGTGACCAAGAGGGAAATTACATTATTGCCTTCTGTTACGTCCGTGTAAAGGTATTGTCACCACAAACAGCATAAACATTTTTTCTACATTAAGGACAGCAATGTCCATTCTAGCATTTAAGTGGAATGGCACTAAGCATTGGAGAGCGGTAACATATTGTAGTGTGACAGAGTTTTCTCTTCCGCAGCTCCCCACCTCTGGAACAGTCTTCCCCTATATCTCAGATCAGCACTGGCAACACAAACTTCAAATCAGCTCTAAAGTATACAGAAACTGACTATATATGTGTTTCTGTCTTTACAACGTGTTTCAAGGATATTAAAACTCCAACTTTAACACCAAATGTTTTCCAACATAGACTTCCCATAGTAGCCTATATATTTTTATATTTTTTAAAATAATCCAGGCTATCAACAGCCATTCCATGTGCACATGGGTACACTCTGGCCTTTAAACTACCATAAAACACACTATCTGGCCAACTTGTCCGGCTCGTTTTATGAGCACAGGAAGCGGAACACATCAACCCCAGATCCGCACCAAATGTCACCTACTGGAAAATATCTGTACACACAATAAGCATAAGTCATGGTGATGGAAATCACAGCACTGAATACTTAAAATTGTGGTCAGTTTTAATTACTGGTTGGATATGCTTTTAAAAACATAAACATCTTACACTATTTCATCCAATCACAGCTGTCACATGTCTTTATCTCTTCATTTGTTTACATACGCATCTCGCTCAGTGAGCAAGCGATTCTCATTTAGTGTAGTATAACCTGTAGGAAAATTTAGAAACATTTGCCCTAGGCAAATCTGTGACTTATGTACTGTATATACATGTAACTTCTCAGAAAAAAATATAAAACTGCATGAAGCTTCAATACTTTTTCCTGTCCAACATATCTATATGGCACAAGAATATATGGATTTGCTGCACTGACAGAGCTGTAAGAGTTATATCATGTCTATTTCACCAAAGCTATACAAAATGCACTTCTGCATTAATAGAGAAAGTTTTAAATCATACATATACCATGGGAGTTTACTCTTATTTCACAAAAAAGGGGGGCCATGGGTTAATTCCATGCATGACTGGGACTGCCTTGATCATATCAATCCAAACTATATTTTGAACGACAAAAATCATTGAATTCAGGCCAGAAATTGGACAGGTTTAACATTAAGCAGCTTTAACATCCTGACATATGTAAGGCTGGATGATGAACTTTGCCAGAATGTAATAAGTGAGGGGTTGGATTATGCCTAGCAGTCTGAAACACTGACCACAGTACCCCTGCCGCCTGTTAGTCGATCAAGGCAAATGACCCTTTCAACAGATGAAATCACTTTTAGACCACAGCATGATAAGAACTTACATTTGAATCTATTGATTCATCAAGCTAAGACTTTGAAATACTTCCAGAAATTCAAAACTATTGACTGTGTATTGTTTTGAGGCTGTTACACTTGCCAATTTCATGTATAAGCCAGTTTAGAGGGAACAAAGTGAAAAATCCACATAACTTTGGAAATTTATTGGTTACCCTGCCCTAAACTGAATATTTTTAATTACAATTAACAGTATTTGACAATATCAGCTAAAAACAGAGCTTCTCTGCAGTAATTTATGGGTTACTGGGTTAGAGAAAGACACAATGTATTTGGGTAAACAGGGGAGATAATTTTAAGATATCGAACACTCTCATGTCAATAAAATGTGAATTCAGACCCATAATATTACATTCCACAAGGGTCAGTTGTTATTATTTACATCTAAGCAGCTTCTGGGATTGATGTACAGCCCTTATTTCATGTCTGGGAAGCTGAAATACTACACACTGAGGCATTAAGGGGACACTGTCAGAAATTTCTAATGTATGAGGATGACCGAGTGATGGAATTTGGTAGTGAGACATTTTGGTGCCTTAACTGGACTGGGACACTTAAATGTACTATATGTACCTACATGTCCAAGTACTGCAACTTCTACAAGGCGGTGAAGCATATCGAAGCAAAGGGAGTATGCTTGATTAGACACTGCCAACAACAGACTTCGGCCGGCATGTCGAAATACCACATTGGATGTGAAGGCTTCTTTTTCTGCTGTATTTGTGAAGATACACCTCCCCATTCACCAACAGGCATTCTACAAGCTGAAAATAGTGTTGAGATTACATTAAATGTCAAATCATAAAATCTATAACAGCAATGAGACAGTTGTTAATAAAACAGAAATTCATTTTGAAAGTCCTATGGGTGAAAAAAGGGGTATATTTTTAAAAAAGGAAAAGAAAATTAGGTCGTTGCATATTCAAAAGGGGACAGGCAGAAAGAATTGATCATATGCTACACTGTTTGCATTTAAAACAAGGGTTTGTGACATGTTCTGCTGTCAGCAGTGAACAAATTTCATGATATTCTTATCATTTGACTTCAAATTGACCCTCAGGAGATTAACTTAGACACTCACATTGTTGTGGCAGTGGTGATTTTAACCTAATTTGTTGTCAAATTCATCAGTTCCAACAAATTTAGAAGCCAGGGAACCACTACTTGATGGTAAGACTCACCGTGAGGGTCTTTTCCCACTGTTCGACCACAAAACGAAGCAACGTTCATATTCTGGACACTAAAACAATCTATTCCACTCAAAACAGCCCTATCTTTACTCCCAGTACCTTTAAATTTGCCTCTACATTAATGCTAACATGTTTCCATGGTGAAATAAACACAGGAAATCATGTAAAGTATGAATTACTGAAAAGTGCTCGAACCCTACAGGTTACACAACACCAAATGTTTTCCCATAGACTTCTATAGTAGCCTTATATTTTTTTTTAAAAAATAATCCAGGCTATCAACAGCCATTCCATGTGCACATGGGTACACTCTGGCCTTTAAACTACCATAAAACACACTATCTGGCCAACTTGTCCGGCTCTGTTTTGCGAGCACAGGAAGCGGAACACATCAACCCCAGATCCGCACCAAATGTCACCTACTGGAAAATATCTGTACACACAATAAGCATAAGTCATGGTGATGGAAATCACAGCACTGAATACTTAAAATTGTGGTCAGTTTTAATTACTGGTTGGATATGCTTTTAAAAACATAAACATCTTACACTATTTCATCCAATCACAGCTGTCACATGTCTTTATCTCTTCATTTGTTTACATACGCATCTCGCTCAGTGAGCAAGCGATTCTCATTTAGTGTAGTATAACCTAATAGCAAGTTACTCATTTAGTGTAGTATAACCTTTGACACTGTTTCAAAAGATTTTATCAACCTGGTTTTGCATAAACTTGAATTTGGCCCTGAAATGATAAGATGGATAAATATATTAACCTATGAAACAACATCTTGTGTTATCCAGCATGGTAATCTATCCGAGTTCTTTGCAAATGAAAGGAGATGTAGACAGGGAGACCCACTATCCCCATATCTTTTCCTTTTTGTGGCTGAGATTCTCGGTTGCATGATAAGAAATAATGAAAACATCAAAGGTATTGTCATCAATGATAATGAATATAAACTGGATCAATATGCCGATGATACTGAACTATTTCTTGATGGAACTGAAGAGAGTTTGTACTCTGCTATTGACACAATTAATAAGTTTTACAAAATGTCAGGCTTGAAAATTAATTTAGACAAATCAAAAGCAATCTGGATTGGATCCAAAGCTAAATCTATGGATAAAATATGTAATGATCTGAAAATTGAATGGGTAATTGGTGAATTTGATGTACTAGGTATTAAATTTACACCAGATCTTAAAGACTTATGGGTAATCAACACAAGAAAGAGACTGGAGGGAATTAATAGACTCTTAGCATCTTGGAGAAAAAGAAATTTAACACTTATTGGTAAAATAACAGTAATAAAAACTCTAGCAATCTCCAAATTGGTCCATATTTTCAATTCCTTGCCAAACCCACCAGCAGAATTTATCACGTCCCTTGACAAAATGTTTTTTAAATTTATTTGGAATGACAAGAATGATAAAATAAAAAGGAATGTAATTAAAAACAACTATGAAGAAGGAGGTTTGAGAATGATTGATGCAAAAACATTTATAGACGCTTTGAAATTATCTACTTTAAGACAGTATTTCAAAAGAGGTGATAAGAATAATCCATGCAATATACCTTTTAAAGACATATTTAATTTTGGAGCAAATTCTGAAACTTACTTTAAGATTGAAAATCCTTTTTGGCGTGATGTGCTAAAAGCATGGCAACTATTCCACAAAAAACATTATATTGACCCTAATAACATTAATGAAATTCTATCCCAACCATTATGGTTTAATCATAATTTTAAAAATTCATTAAACTTCATAAAGAACTGGGCAGATAAAGGGATTATAAATATTAGGGATATTTGTGATGAAACTGGATTATTGTCAATAGAATCTTTAAAAGAAATATATGGTATCAAAGGCACTTTTTTAGATTATGAATATTTACTACATGTATTACCTGACTCTTGGAAAAATACTCTTAACCACTGTCATTTAATACCAGTCAGGGATTTAAATATTAACCAATGTCAGATATATCTAGTAAAAACATCTAAAGACTGCAGGACTTTTTATGATAAACTTCTTTCCAATGATATACACCCAAATATGTGTAATAAATGGCAGCTGTTATTTCCTGAAATAGACTTTGATTGGAAAAATATATTTACAGCAGATTTACAGAAAAGGATTGCAAGACACAAAACTTTTAGATTTTCAATATCGATTTCTACAAGGAGTTATTTATACAAAAAAAGAGTTGCTTAAGATGAAGAAGGTTGATAGCAGTCTATGTTGTTTCTGCAATGATCTAAATGAGAGTGTTTGTCATGTGTACTGGGAATGTCAGGAGACACAAACTTTTTGGAAAAACCTACAAATTTGGCTTTACAATTTATACCCTCATCCACTGCTATTATCAAAACATATGGTTTGGTTTGGTACTCTACATCATAATATATTACTAAATCACATCATCATTGCAGCAAAAAGACACATTTACGTATGCAGTATTAAAAATACGCATCCAAACATAGCTCTATTTATAAAAACTTTGAAAGAAATATTCTTTGTGGAAAACCATATATGCAAAAGAAATAATAAAATAGAAGATTTCAATCATAAATGGGGTCTTCTCTTCCCAGTACTTTGATGAATTTAAAATGTATCCAATTTACCTGAGGTCATATTTCTCTTTTATTGACTTATATATGTGTATTAACATGATATTGACATAATACCTGTACATCATCCATCTGTCTGTACATCACTGTTCTACATATCATGACATTGTAATCCTGGGAACCAATAAAAAAAAATAAATAAAAAAAAAAAAAAGTTAAAATCACATATATGATTAGTCCTTGACAATGTCCTTTACATGATTGGTATATTATTGACAAAGTTCTACTTGTATACTGATCCAATTCTTTTCCTTCATCTTAAACAACATAGACGTCTTTGCAGTATCAAGAGTGGTAATCGTACACAGATATACTACCAGTATAAAAACCGCTAGGATGGGCGAAAAGACAGAGAGTGAAAGCATATCAACCATGAAATTGCTTTGGTTAGCTTAATCTGTGACAGAGCTGATCAATCAAACAAGAATGTCAAACTGATTCCTCACCTTGAAACTTTCCACTGGTATTTAAGTTGCTTCCATTTCCATCTGGTGCAGAGTTCTCTGGAATGATTCGGTAAAGCTTGTCTTGATATGAACGAGTCTTTACAAGTAGTACATATATTCGCACAGTACAGAAGATGAAGTTGTTTTTATGCCAATTTTTGGCATTATTTCACTTTTCAGTTGCCTACTCACATAGATATATAATCTTTAAAAAGTAGTGGAACCTAAACTTTCACAGAGTGAAAACATATCACCCATCAATTTGCTTTTGTTAGTTAAATCTGTGATAGAGCTGTGATCAATCAAACAAGAAAATCACATTAACTCCTCACCTTGAAACATTCCACTGGTATTTAAGTTGCCAATTTCATCTGGTGCAGAGTTTTCTGGAATGATTCGGTAAAGCTTATCTTGATACGAACGAGGCATTACAGTATACTAAGTAATACATATATTCCCACAGTACAGAAGATGGAGTTGTTTTATGCCAATTTTGGCAATTTTTCACTTTACAGTTTATCACATAGATAGATGTTGTTACAAAAAGTAGCGGAACCTGAACTTTCAATTTGGATAGGAAGTAAAAGCTTATCGACACGCTAATTCAGTTGCTGCTTTTTTTGCTTTAAAGAATCATCTTTATATATCTATGGGGACATGTACATGGATAGATTATAGACAAAAGGAAGAGAAATCAAGCGTCCACCTATAATTGAGATAAATGCAACATTGAAATGCAGGATGTTAATCTCTACATATAACTTGTTTGAGTGGCATTTTTACAAGTTGATACGTACAATATAGAACAAGTTTTTATGGATAACAATTTCTTTATTTCGTGAGTGCAACGTTTCTATACAGTGTCACTCTTGCTTGACAACGGTACAAGAATCTGTATCGAAACGTCTCACTCACGAAATAAAGAGTGTCACTCTTGTTCTATATTGTACGTATCAACTTCGACGTTTCGATACAGATTCTTGTACCGTTGACAAGCAAGAGTGTCACTCTTGCTTGACAACGGTACAAGAATCTGTACCGAAACGTCGCACTCACGAAATAAAGAAGTTGTTATCCATAAAAACGTGTTCTATATTCTCTAGATATATATGTACATTAGACAAACCTGTATCTCGATATGTCCTAAAACTGTATCCTCCGTTGTATAGGGTCTTTTTATAGTATCCAAGGACAGCAAAGGTAGAATTAGAACGGATGGTTGTTGTTGTGTATCTACTACCTCTCAATGTTCCCACTTTGTATCTTGTACCTGACAGATTCTTCCATGTCACCGGAGGGATGAAGACTGTAGAGGCAGTGTAATGGGTTCGTTGAACGTCCACATTGTTGTTTTCTTGGTCTGTCAATATCTGCATGGTACCTGGGGCTTCTTGCGTTGTTAACTTGGAGTAGAGGCTAACAGGGGGCACTACAACTAACGCAGCATCACCGCCAAGGTATTTATTAGCACACAATGTGGCCATGGCTGGTCTTGTGGTGTTGAAGTAGAACGATTCCAAATGTCCATATTCTTTGAGATACACTCCAACTTCACCCACTGATATGATATCACCGTCATCAAACATGATGCTGGTGTCACTGTGGTCAGTAACAACTTGAAGTTGGTATGGAGAGGCCGCTAAGTATCGTTGAAGGTAATAATCATAGATAGAGAAAATATATTCATTTCCATAATGCTTCACAGGCAGTAATTGCTCGAAAGTTTTAAATCGGTCATACATGTATGTTCCACTATAGACAGCTATTGTCTCCGTTGACATAACGATGGTTCCTGTCATATCAGATGTACTGTTTAAGGATAAAGTCTCATACCCAAATAATCTGATACTGAGAGTGTCCCCGTTGGTGTACTTCTTGCCATTATAGGCAACGTAGCCTTCCAGTCTAAAGATGATGGCAATCTCCGCCCTCTTGCTGTATGTGGCTATCAGCAAGACGGACATGGAATTCGGTGTGCGACAGGAAGACATGATGTATTTCGTGCCTAGAGCCGTCACAGGAAGGGGAGAGAACGAGGTTTCATAGTTCAGTTTACCTTTGATCTGAACAGCATCATCCCTGACCAACACAAGCACAAGAATTACTGTGTAAGCTTGGACAATGGGGTAAAAGTAGTCTGTGTTGTATGGATTAAAGCACCGGGACCAGACCCGGAACCTAGAGTTTAGATCCTGTATCTGCCATTGACCTCCATTCTCCCAAGCACTGGCGAGTATCCGAGGATCTAATCTGTGGTTGCCCTTAGCCAGTGCCATCAAGTACGTTGGACCTGTAAGTCACAGTAATATTTATGTACTTGATATCCTGATAACTAAATTTAACAAGGTTATCACAATATCTTTCTCTGACACATAAGAATGATTGGGCGGGTTAATTCAAAGCAAAACTCACTAACACACAATAGAAACAGAGAGCATGTCTTTGACATAGGTCAGTGAAGCCATTATCAACATCGAAAGTACAGTGAATGACTTATAACCTTTTGAAAATTAGTTTAGTAACGCCATGGCATGTAAGCAAATTGTTGGAAGCAATTTCAAAGTGATACAGGTTTAAGATGTATGGATTCAACAAATACGCGGAGATGTGGTACTGACAAAGATGCGTCATTATCATGCTGAATCTTTACTTGACAAAATAAGTTAGGGATATTGGTATTTTTATCATTATCATTTTATCTGTATGTCAATTAATTACGGAAGCGTAGTAGTGCCACGGTGAAATTTGTTTTTGGGTCTCACTATCTCCTACGTAGTACTTAATATCTCTTACGTAGGACTTAATATCTCCTACGTAGGACTTAGTATCTCCTACGTAGGAGTTAGTATCTCCTAAGTTGGTATCTCCTACGTAGGACATAGTATATCCTACGTAGGACTTACTATCTCCCACGTAGGACTTAGTATTTCCTACGTAGGACTTAATATGTCCTACGTAGGACTTAATATCTCTTACGTATGACTTAGTATTCGCCACGTAGGACTTACTATCTCCCACGTATGACTTAGTATTTGCCACGTAGGACTTAGTATCTCCTATGTAGGACTTAGTATCTCCTACGTAGGAGTTAGTATCTCCTAAGTGGGTATATCCTACGTAAGACTTAGTATCTCCTACGTAGGACTTAGTATCTCCTACGTAGGACATAGTATCTCCTACGTAGTACTTAATATTTCCTGTAGGAGATGATCGATATACGTTTATATGGATTAATCTGAAACGGTCGACTTAAAGCCCCAGACACGCACACAATCTCCTGTTTTACTGTTTAAGTCACTGTAAGAGTCTACAGTCATTCGTTTCATTGACTATTAGAGTCTACAGTTATGTGTTTCATTTACTGTTAGAGTCTACTATCATGTGTTTCAATTTAGTATTAGAGTCTACTGTTTCCTCACTATTAGAATCATGTGTTCAACTAATTGTTGCACATTAGTACTGTGTTGGACCGACTGTTATACTTTACTGCCTTGCTTTCAGTTTGCTCTACTATTACGCGTTGCAGTTAGTTCACTGTTATATGTTGCACTTTGTTACACTTTACTATTATGCATTGGGTATTTCAGAGGTCGTTGCACATGAATCATAATCTGCGTGTACAGACGTGTCTTAGACTATAGGTGGCAATCTGTGTGCACGTATCCCCTTATATTTATACAAATAACTATAGTGACAATTCTTTCCCTTTTTCAATTTCGTATTGTTTTACGCCGCAGTCAACACTTGTCCAGTCAAGTCAACCTGTAAACAATTACGAATAAAACCCAAACGAGCGTTGCATCCGATCCAGCCTAGCCTTATAAAGACAAGAAACAACTTGCAGAGGTCGTGTTATAACCCGAGTTTCATATCACACCCCAACCATCCCACCCACCTCTGTCTCTGTGTGTGTGTGTGTGTGTGTGTGTGTGTGTTTGTGTGTGAATAGATGTATGTATGTTAGATTAAACATAACCATACCCAAACCTCCATAACTGCAATTAGAACAGGGTCCACGTCACCCTAACGTAATACACACACAATAACACTGTACAGTAACACTGCGTTAGTGTCATGAATATTCACTGACTCTCATTTCGACTATCTAACGTCCTGCATAGCCAAACATATCTCAACTTAATAAGTCCTACGTAGGAGAAAGTAAGTACGTAGGAGAAAGTAAGTCCTACGTAGGAGATACTAAGTCCTACGTAGAAGATACGTAGAAGATACTAAGTCCTACGTAGGAGATGCTAAGTCCTACGTAGGAGATGCTAAGTCCTACGTAGGACTTAGTATCTTCTACGTATTTTCCTACGTAGGAGATGCTAAGTCCTACGTAGGAGATACTAAGTCCTATGTAGGACATATTATCTTCTACGTAGGACTTAGTATCTCCTACATAGGAGATAGTGACCCCCCCAAAAAATTTCACCGTGGCCCTACTACGCTTCCGTAATTAATAAATAGATCATTATTCATAATTCTTTTTAATTTACATGTATCCCTCACTATGTTTGTCCAGTATACCTCCCACAGCGGTGCTTCAGACATCTGGATCGACCAGGAAAACATAACACACATGTACAAACTACAGAATCAACTGGGTGAGAACTTATATTCAAGACATTATGAGCTAATAACCATAACATAATTAAGGAAACTTCCACATACCTGTATAATGTACTGGTTCATCTACAGACACTTTGTAGCCGCTGTTATAGACCGATCCGTTATAGAAGGACAGAACAGTGAAGGGGAAGTCGCTGGATATGAATGTAAATGAAAGTCCGGACAGTGGCTGTGACTGTGACGGTACCAGTGTGCCAACTTTGTATCTGCTGCCCCTCATATCCAACCATGTCAGACCATCGTTTACCTCCTTAATCAACACCGTTGCTCTCGTGTCAGTTAGTATCTTTAGTTTTACACGAAGATTGTTATGATATAACCAAACTCCTTTGTGAGTGACGTACGAGTGTACAGGTGGTACGGTTGTGAAGGAACTGCTGTAACCATCTGCTCGACTGAGTGTCACCAGTACCGGGCTTGTGGCGGTGAAGTGAAGGCTCTCTCCCGTTCAAGTGAGCGGTTATGGAGACGACGCTCGCCAGTAGAGACTGTGGCTCCAGAACTGAAGGCTACCTGCACGTGTCTGTGTTCACTGACGATCTGCAGGTCCAGTTTGGTGTCCTCTACAGCAACAACATACTCCTGTCCGTAGTGCTTGACCGGCAGTAGTTGGTCATACACCGTGTACTTAGAGGCATATTCAATACCACTATAAACGGCTACGCTGTGTTCGCTGTTAATGACCGTTCCGTTCAAATCATATGGTGTAGATATCCTAAAAGTTTGATACGGATTGAGTTTAAGCGATAATACATCGCCGTCACTGTAGCGGTGATTAGTAAAGTCAATGCTTCCTCTATCCATTCGAAAGAATATATCAACTGTAGTGCTCTTCTTGTGTGTGTAGCTATTAGTAACAAGGATCGATAACCACTGATTGGGAGAGACCTGAAGGTAAAATGTACTTCGTCCCAAGGGCAGATACTGGAAGTGGAACGAATACACCGTCAGCATCTACCACAATGTCTATCTCTTCGTCACTTGCGCTAACAACGATAACTGCATTTTCTACATCACTCGTGATTTGCATTTTATTACCTATCAGTTGTGACCCATCCCAGAAAGGACGAAGTGCAAGTGATGTTCTATAAGCGAAGTGTGGATACTTGATCTCCACAAGGCCCCCAGTTGTTCCTGATGTGTACAAGATGTTGGAGTAGTTTCCTCTATATGCCACTGCCACCAAGTAGTCTTCACCTGTAAAGTCAATTCAACATGATATTACATCCACGCATTATGGTCTTGATCGTGTAATTGATGGACTATGATCAACTCGATGCACAAAACACAAACGACTATGTCTCCCAACATTAACGGGGTCAATAATGACACAGCTTGAATATCATCTGTCTCTGCAAGAATCCACAAAGTATCAGTGTCAGTGCCAGTCAAATAATCATGTTACCCATTGCTCTAAACCACAGCGCCTTTGTCACTGCTGTAATCTTAGTGATATCCACCAGGCACCAGCTTACATCTCAGGGCTGCAGATACTGCATTACGCTACTCAATACGTCCCCAACACTTCCGCTTCAACCTCTGTATAGTTAGCAAGGGGAGTAAGCAAGTGGAAATCTAGTGGAGACAACTTGCTTGGTCAGACCACTTGAACCTTTGGCATTTTCAAGTGCTTTCTGGTCCCTTTATGTAATAAATCTTGGTGGATTGACGTGTTAAGTAAATCATTATCTTGTGGCTATAACCCATTTTTGAATTTCTGACTGTAAGTTAATTAACGTAATAACCAATGGTTGTTACATTCCTTCAATAGCTGCACGGAGCTGTATGTGGATGCGAGATAGTAAAACATGTATACTGTAATAAAATCAATTACAGGACAAGACAATAATACTCTTGTTATTGTCCTGGCAATCAAACTAAAATGATTCGTCTAATAGGCAATAAATAGTCCTTTTGAATCAGGGATCTTAATGATCATGACGCGCACCTAAGGAGGAAGCTTTTGAAATTTAAATCAATGATTGATCAGTACTCTCTGTACATAGCCCAATGCTAACACAAATTATAAAGGGGTCTCGTTTACATTTCATTGAACTTGAATATCTGTTTTAGTATCTACCCGTGAAGATCTGGTTTAGACTTATCTTTTTCGTAAGAAGCGACAAGCGGGATCGGGTGGACAGGCTCGCTGACTTTGTTGAACATGTCATCGTATCCCAATGAAGTAGATCGATGTTCATGCTGTTGATCACTGGATTGTCTAGTTCAGACTCGATTATTCACAGACCACTGCCATATAGCTGGAACCTTGCTGAGTGCGACGATTAGCAACAACCAATCCAATCCTAAAGTATCTAGTACCTAAAGTATCTAGGTATGCGTTTTAAGACAGACAATGGACACGTCAGTGCTATCGTCTCCTTAATGTGAATGTTGTTTTTTCGATTCTTCACACAAACCTTTAAACTAACTTTTCCTTGTCTCCTTTATTGCGGTCCTGCAGATTTTAAAGAAGGGTTGATGTATTTTAAGTGGTTGATTTGAGGTGAAGTGATGTGAAATTCTAGTGAGTCGGGTTTTACGCCGCTTTTAGCAATATTCCAGCAATATAACGGCGAGGGTCACCAGAAATGGGCTTCACACATTGTACCCATGTGGGTAATCGACCCCGAGTCTTCGGCAAAAGCTTCAACGACTAAGCTACCCAATCACCCATTCTTGGAAGAAGTTGGCGGTCACGCAACAGTCTGATATTGGGAAAGAGGAGGACCTGCCCGTCTTTACATTTTGTGCAAATGCCAGTTTTGAAACACATGACATTTATCCCCATTTAACCATGGCCGTTTTAAAAACGAACTCGTCTGTGAAAGGGGCGGTAGGTGTCTTAATTAGTGGATTTTCATAACATTGTGACGAAATAAAACAAACAACTATAGTCTGTCATTACATTTTTTACGAGGGGGACCTCTTGCTGGTAGAACACCAATATTTTAAAGAAGGGTTGATGTATTTTAAGTGGTTGATTTGAGGTGAAGTGATGTGAAATTCTAGTGAGTCGGGTTTTACGCCGCTTTTAGCAATATTCCAGCAATATAACGGTGAGGGTCACCAGAAATGGGCTTCACACATTGTACTCATGTGGGTAATTATAAAATTCTAGCACGGTGGGTGCACATCGATTTTGAACGTATTCAGATAAAATCCGCTAAATCTTATCGATATATAATGGTTAATGTAAAACCGATCAACTGATAGTCTTTGATCTTCGTAGCTACACCTTGAGTAAATGATTTTCAAAAACATATTTACTTTGTTAAAGCGTCACTATCATATTGATGATACATAGAGAGTATTAACCGAGTGTGTTTCCGTATCATTGATATCATATGTTAGGAATAGAAATTGTACTTATACATATCTTCTGTTCCTTAAGTATGATATTAACACACGAGGTTAATAACCTCTTTATCATATAATGTTATTCCTAAAATAACTTAAATTAATATGAGGAGAATCGAGCATTCGTGTAAGAGTACTAAGTGGTACACTAAGGTGAAGTTCGTTTGTGACGGCGGCATATTGTTGTGACTCGTCGCTAACATAGTGCAAACATAACTCTTGCTTAAAATAAGATCTTTCCGTCTAAAAAATCAAACTCGGGCAGTTCACAACAGAAAATATGAAATTCCATTCTAAATAGTAAGTAGTTTGTGTACTGGCCTAATTTGCATATTTATCAGATTTGGATACCAAGTTTACCAGATTGCTTTATTGCACCGATAACACCCTCCATTATATGATAAAGTGTATAAACGTAGATCCTGGGAGAATAACAAGTGTTACTTACCCTTGCCGGTCTGCAGCACCGTCAAAAGAAACACCAAACTGAAGCCCTTGTAAACCATCCTCTCCATGGACTGTTCCAGTTTCCTGACAGAACCAAAAATGAAGTTCCCAGATTTTTGCTGAAATGTCTGGTGGCTAAAATCAAATCATCGCCAGAATTATCGACACAAGGGCTCTTTACAAACACCATGATTTTACATCCTATTTTACAGGGGACTCCTTTTGTCAGCTAAAATATATCACATATCAATAAGTCTTGAAATGACGCTAAAGGATTAGTTTCTTGCCACTTCGTGGACGCACACAAGCTGGTTAACATCCACTGGTTTCCTGGCTTAGTTGAAGACAAATGACTCTGCTTACAGGCTCTTCAAAGGCTGGAATGAGTTTGAATTTCGATACAAGTTTTGTTCACACGTGCACCCAAATGATCTTACTAAGGAGTATCACATGCTAACCTCAAAGCATATAGATTTAAAAGAACAATTTGATGAAAACACTTCCATTCAGTATCAACAGGAATGGCCTTCGTTGAAATGGTAGCAAACTAGAACATTGTCAACTTCTTGGAAAGGAAGCGCCATACTGCCAAAGGTTTTGAGTTCTTGGTCCTTTGAAATTAATCAGCAGGTTCCCACCCAGACTTGTTCAGAGAAAGGTTGAACAAGTGTAATCTGCTTCGAAATATCAAACAATATATCAGTCGTTATACTGAGATAGACACTGTCTTCTTAATTTCTTTGTCAGTTTGATTACTAATTGCTTAATGCTTTCCCATAATCAAGTTTGCTCTTTCAGAATTTCTTTGAAGCCATATCATCATGGTTTTTCATCGTGCAGCTCCTCGACAACGCCACATACAGGAAACCGGGCCATTTGGCGGAGGCTCTGTCATGGTATGGATATGCTGTTCATGTGACCGCAAGCTTGACTTGGTCACACTTCGGGGTGCATGTAATGGACAAAATGACCAAAATACTATTCTGGTCGATATGTTGTGTCACTTATGGAAATCACCCACTGGTTGTGTGCCTGTGTTCAACAGAATCTTCATGACCCGATTCATGTCAACTCCCCCAGTTGAATATTAGTTGTCGGATCTGGAGCACAAGGAGGCCACTTGTTATTGTGATCCGTATAGGGGAAAGCTATTCCTGGTGTTGACAGGAGCTGGTGACACTGACTCTGTGATGTGAAGTCATTAAGACACTTCACTCCACTATAGTCCGTTTGGCTCCAAATCGGACCGATGAATCGCAATCTAACTCGAAAACGACTAAACATATAATACTCAATGACACACTGATCACAATCAAAACATCAGACCAACTCTGTGATTTCCTTTCAGAATTTATGTCCTGGAAATAATAAAGTTGTTTAACAAACTATCATGACAATCTTGACACAGTTCATTATTTGTTACGAGGGAGGGGTGCAAAGAGAGGAACAGCCAGGTGTGCGAGAAAGGACGGAGCTGGCACAGCACAGGTTAATGAACCAATGACTTTGTCGGCACTTGTGCAGGTGCTTCGCGTACACCTGGCTGTCAACTTGTTTGGGTGGCATTTAGACATTGGTGTGATGAACAACGAGGAGAGTTCTATGGATAGACAACTTCTTTAATACCATATGAGCGACTTTTCGGTGTAGCTACTAACACCGTTACCAAGCAAATGATGTACAATACTGGATGCAAGGTGTATTTATATACATAGTAAAGTTGAACAGTAAGTGATTGATGTTTACACAATTAATGAGGTTGATGTACAAGGTTGGAGGATGTTTACAGAAGCCAATAGTTATACATTAACAGAGTAGCTATGGGGGATTATTGGGAGGAAGTCGATTGTTCCTCCCCCTTGCAGTCCTCCCTCATAACAAATAGTGAACTGTATCAAACTTTTAATGATGGTTTTATAAACTGCTTTTTTATGTTTAGATCATAAATTCTGCAAAAAAATGACAGAGTTAGTCTGATGTTATGATTATGATTCGTGTTTCATTGAGTATTCTATGTTTAGTTGTTTTCGAGTCCGATTTGGAGCCAAACGTACTATAAGACACTATCCTTCTCATCACTGCCAGCTAACTTAGATATTTTACCCACATATATTCTTCTTTAACAATCCGGGGCGGTGGGGTAGTATAGTGGTTAAAGCGTTGGCTCGTCGCGCCGAAGACCCGGGTTCGAGTCCCCACATGAGTACAATGAGTGAAGCCCATTTCTGGTGTCCCCAGCTGGATATTGCTGGAATATTGCTAAAAGCGGCGTAAAACCAAACTCAGTCAGTCAGTCAGTCTTTAACAATCCTCGACGTCATTAATACATGTATATTCTTACATGTATCTCATCTCAAATTGTTTTAACAAATTCCACGTCCTCTACAACTAGGCATATGAATGGTACCATTTACTCCCGACAAAACAACATACCTATTATCAGTGAGGCTAAGGTGAGTTACTCTAAAACAATACCCACTTTATGAAGATCCGGGCTCGCTGACTTATAACACAGGTCACCGTACCCCGATGCTTAGGCTTTTGATCACTCAGTAGTCAGGTTCAGATTCGATTATTTATAACAGACCGCCGCCATATACCTAGAATATTGCTGAGTGCGGTGTTAAACAACAAACTACTACTACTACTACGACTACTACTACTACTACTACTACTACTACTACTACTACTACTCACTGCGCGTAAGGTCGAGGGTTCTTTTGTAATCACAGGTTCTTGGAGTTGTCTATTGCAAATATATGGCTTGTAACCCAGTAGTGAAGGCCGCCATTGGTCAGACCTTACCTGGGTCAAGGTTGAAGCGTAGCACAGTAATCAAAGGGAGCCAGGCTGTAGTATCAGTACATAATTGCTTCAGCTCTGTGAATATATCCTGCACTACCGTAAGACACACGCAAAGACAAATACACACACATAAGGAGACTGACAGACACACACACACACACATACAGAGACTCGAACACACACAAAGGCACATACACAGACAGACAAACACACACACACACACACACACAGAGACGCAAGCACACATAATTATCCTGCAAGAATAAAAAAGTATGACTATTCCTTTCAATAGTTAAAAACTGATCCACGTTATCAATATACTGTAACATGTCTGTCACCTCTAACAGGTCAAAACAGTTTTCGCACATGACCGTACAATGTCCCCGTCGATCATTCCAACCTTTACATTTCTTCCTATATTCCCGAGAGTTGCGAGTTACGAAAGCGGATACTTACATGTCTCGGCTGCGATGGCTGCAATATCAGAGCCAAGGCATGTGTCACAGCACAGATTGCGTTCGGCTTAGTACATGTGTATTAGCTGTTATGCAGTTATTCTGGTTACCACCAGTCTTTCATTGTGGCAGCGTAATCTGTCCCCACCCGTTAAGTATTTCAATTGTTAACCCTGATCTCACCTCCTATTCAAATGTCTATTGATCTTACATAAAGAAATATGACCAATGCGCCTCGCCTCAGTGAGCCTTAATGTTGGGTACTGTAGAAGTCACGGTGCATGTTAGTTGTGAACACAATAGGCGCATGCATACAGATGTCGTAAAATATTCAGACACAAATAAGCAAGATATCGTTTTTGTTCGTGAACACTTTCATTGATCAGTTTGTATACTTTTGAAGTGCTTGACAGCCGGTACAAATGGTGATTTGATAGAATCCAATCCAGAAATGGATATGTTTCAAACTTCGTGACCTCAGTGGTGGCCCAGTCCTCTAATGCGACACAATTTGTCGTGCAGAGTTGCATCCCTTGGGCGCGCCAGGCACAAGTGAATACCTGGTCGTTGTATATCGAGGTGGTTCAGCACCATGCCCGTGCTTCGGACCGTCCCAAAAGTGGTAAACCTGTGAGATCTACATCACTGTGGGTTTTCCTCAAAGTAGAACTGATATGCAGAGGCACAATTGGAATACTCAAACACTAAAAGAGCCTCAAACACTCAAATGAAGACGTTCATTGATCAGTTTGTATACAATTCGCCACTCTTTTGAGTACCTGACAGTTGTCACAAATGGTGGCTTTACAAAATTCGATACAGAACATGTTTCAAACTTTGTGATCACAGAGGTGGCCAAGTCCTCTAATGCGACACCATTTGTCGTGCAGAGTTCCGTCCATTGGGCGCATCAGGAACAAGTGAATAGTTGGCCGTGGGTTCAAATGCCTGGTCACTGGGATTGTATATCGAGGTGTTTCAGCACCATGCCTCTACTTGGGAGTGTCCCAAAGTGGTAATGTGTGATATCTACATCACTGTCACAACAAAGTTTATTAAAACCCGTAGTCCAGGCGAGAGCGAGCGAACAAGTGTGTATGAGCATGGGCTTGCGCGCGGGAAAAGCATGCAGCACGTGCGCGTGTCCTACATAGGCTGGTTAGGCGGTTGTCTGGGTGCACAGCAAGTTTAGAGAGCGTCCACGTCGGACCTGCTGTGTGTTTCTCGTCATATTTGGTCGTTTGGACGTGAGTACATTTATGTATACTGAGTCAAAAAAAGAAACTTCACATTCTTTCTTCAGGGCACTATAGAAGAACAAGAGATGGTAAGATGGTTAAATTGTTATTATTTCATTGCTGAATCTGTGTGATGTACTCGATACACTGACAGTGCCATAATCAGTTCCATTAGGCTACACCGCCGTTCCAAAACATGGGTATACAGAATGTCAAGTCACAAGAATAAAAATGCGAAATGTCTCAGTTCAATATCGTGTATGGCCGCCGCGCGCATTCACCACTGCCAAACACCGTCTCCTCATCGACTGCCTGATGTTTGTGAACACGTGTTTGTGGATTCTGCGCCATTGCCCTTGCAAGGCAGCGCCAAGTTCCTGCAAATTCTGAGGTTGGTTCCTAAGACCACGAAGCCTTCTCCAAAGTGCATCCCAAACGTACTCTATTGGATTAAGGTCAGGGGACCTCGATGGCCAGTCCATGAACTTGATTCCAGCGTTCTGAAGGAAATTTCGTGTCAACATCGCGGTATGCGGCCGAGCATTATCATGCTGGAACCGTAGACCTGGGCCATGAGCCGCCATGAAAGGAACGAGTGAGCACCTGGTCGCGGTAAGCAGCAACTGTGAGGTTTCCATGGATGACCAGAAGTCGGGAACGGTTGTTCCCACAGAAAGCACCCCAATCCATGCAACTACCGCCCCCGAATCTGTCGACTTCCTGTACACAACATGGGGCATACCGTTCACGACGTCGTCTCCAGACTCTATGCCTGCCGTCCGCGAATCTGAGGGTAAACCTGGATTCATCGCTAAAGACGACTCGATTCCAGTCTCTCTGGGTCAATCGGAGGTGACGTTGGGCCCACAGCAGACGTTGACGTTGATGAAACGGCGTCAATATTGGCCCACGATATGGACGTCGAGAATGGAGATTGGCAGCCCGCAACCGATTTCGATTAGTCTGTGAGGACAGTCGCCTCTAAACATCTCAGCCCTGGTTTGTGTAGCCGGCAGAAATCTGTCACGTAGATGACGTAGGACGATTCGACGGTCTTCTGCTCGTGACGTCACACGTGACGACCCCACCTTTGGCGATCAGAAGTCGTGCCAGTTTGTTGTAGACGACCTCGCAAGTCATACACAGTACGACGGCTGCATCCCATTGCTTCTGCGACAGATCTTCCCGCTTGCAACATGCCAACGGCACGTTCACGTTGCACATTTGACAATCGTGGCATTTCAAGTACCGTTAGAACTGTGGTTTAAAAGTGTTTTTTTCAATTCTTGAGGCCAATGCAAACACGTGCATATGAGGAAAACTTCGACGCCAAGATCACGTGATCGACTGCACGTGCAAAACCTGATTTGGCACTAACGTTATTTGCACGACGAATGGATGGGTTTGAGTGGGGTTTTGCTGACGTTTTTCTAGAGTCGAAAGATAGGGATCCCATTTCGGATACATAGATCTATCATCAGAGAAAAATTATTCATTATTTTTTAAAATTACATTTTGTGAAGTTTCTTTTTTGACTCAGTATATTATCATTAGAATTAATATTGCTTAGTTTCTATATTTGTGCAACATTTCTTGGTCACTTGGGCGTAATATGGAAGTGGTAGAGTAGTGTGTATGGTTTCTGTTATTTGGTTAGAATGTTTAATTTTGTCATTCTTTGCAGTGAACGTGAGTACAATTTTTGTGAATGATTTTTTTATGTGAATGCAATGCAGGCTTTGTGAATGAATTTTTGAGTATTCGTGGACATTGTGTGATTTGCATTGTGTGAATGGAATGACAGCGTTATACTACAATTCGTGGAATTTGTAGTTATCGTGAATGTTAAGGAAGTGTTTGTAATAGTCAATTACTTAATATCACCATAAGAATGTTGAAGGCATACATGTATTGGTAAAGTGTCGGAGTGGAAGCACTATAGTGTAGTAATATAGTGAAATGTAGTGCTGTGTATTTAGTATTCACTCCAAATGTTACAGCAAAAGCCTACGGATGGGCGCGTATGTGCAAAGTCGCCACAACGACTCCGTAGAGGGCGCTTCGTACATGAGCAGACCTAGCCTGTAATAGGAGCATGATGGCGATGTGAAAAAGTAAAGGGTGCTTAGTTACGGCGTGAAGACGATGTCCCACGGGAGTCTTGACCTTGGCCAGGTCGTGTGTTCGTAACCCTGTGATGTTGAAGCCGGTTGCTGCTTGAATCAAATACCCTTCTTACGCTTGAGTGTGTACCGAACCTGGAGAGGATCCAGAGGCATAGATGACGACGCATCTGACTCCTGTGTGACCTTCATGTGTATGACATGGACGGGCATTTAATAGTACCATCCTTAACTGAACCTTGTAATCAGTCTGATATTCATGCATTGGCACAGATACTGTGAATATGGTTATACGAATCATATAATTCCTGTATGATCTGTTGTCATTGAATTGAATAATAATATGTAATTAGAAGTGTAGATATGTTGGTTTAGTTTCTTATATCAAGTAACTTGTGTGTTTGTATACACATAGAAGCATAGGCATATAAAGTAATTGATTGTGCGGATGTGTAAAGTAACTGGTTGACCGTGTGAGATGGTGTTATGAAATGAGTGTTGAGAAAGTGTTAAGAGATGGGTGAAACCTATACTGTAGTAGGTGTGAATGCGTAGGCTTATTTGAAGGGTTATCCAATGTGTGCATGGTGAGTGTGAATATGGGTGTTTCATGTGTGAAGATGTGTGTGTTGTAATAACTTTTGAATAAACTTATGTTGTTAATTTTCATACTGCGTTGTGATGTTGATGACGCTATAGGGCTATTCCGTGACAATCACTGTGGGCGTTCCTCAAAGTAAATCTCATGTGGCATAACTGGAATACTCAAACACTAAAAGAGCCTCAAATACTCAAGCTGTGAAGACGTTTATTGAATGATGCAAAAAGAAACACCTAATTCTAAAATGACAAAATATTAAAACCGAACGGCGAAAATAGGAAGTACAATAAATGTTTAGATATCTTCAATGAAACATTACTTCATCAACATTTTATGAATTGCTTGAACTTTATTGAAAATATCTATATAGATATATTATATGGCCAACCAAATATCACTTTAAAAGAAACAGGTTCTTCCTAGCTAGGATCTTTTCGCTGTATGGGTGTATCTTGAGATGGATGTACATGTAAGAGGAATTCCTAAATTTAAGTAACAACGTAAGACAAACAAATGAGATACTCAATGTAACAAATATAAAGATATAAACATGTGAACATTGGATACGACGATAAATGTAAAAGGTTGAAAAATGTCGGTCAACAGTAAACTTTAAAATCATGAGAAACAATGTGTAACGAATGCAAACAAAATGAGCTACACAAAGAGTCAAATGTTCAATCTCTTCCACTATCACTCATAAGGATCCTCCCACATTAGGGCATGTGATGTAACCGTATGCCTATCAAACTCCCTCACTAACACAACAGTTAGAGCTGGTAGAAGAATCATTTGGCTCAATTCTGACATATCGTATTTGAACGATGCAACGAGGCACGAGGAAGTACGACAGAAGCATATTCGGTATTTTGCGTAACCATTATCTCGCAAGTCCAATGGATGATCCTTGGTGTGATAAACACCATTTGTAAGGAAGTTGTCTTAAAGCTTGTTATCGGCCATGTTGGTCAAACGGAATTAAGGTGTCAGTGTTGTATTATTTCTCAGTGAAGTGGTAATAAAATCAGACGTACTTTTCAAACCGTATTGATCATGTCCAATTTTACTGATTTAAACTAAATAATTACAAGTAGAAAGTAAATAAAAATAAATAAAATATATCAAAAGGGTGTCACTAAAACTCTAAGCAGCCTCACTTCAACAAGAGATAAAGCAGATATATACATATGCATAAATCTACAAAACTGACACATCAAAAACATAGTAGTTACAACAAAAGGAAAACAATAGAGTTCAATCTATCTCGGTTTGCCATATTCACAAAACGACACAGAAAATTACATGAATGTGTTACTGATAAATTAGTGATGAATCTGACATAATGAATCTGAATATATATATACTGCTTCAAATGGTGTATAAGGACTTCAAACACTGAAGTTGTGTGAAGACGCATACTAGCCACATAAAGAAACTGTGCACACAGAAAATTCCTTCAGAATTGGAATACAACACAGAAAAGACGAAATGATGTGGACACTTTATAAGTTGCAGTATCGGACCACAAGAAAATGTGGAAAGAGCAAGAACAATATCCGTAACGATGACGTCAGAAGTTCAAAATCGAGTACGGCGTCACACGACGAAGTCACAAAGTCAATAACGGGTATGACCATGTGCGTGAAGCACAGCAGTGCATCGACGACGCATAGAGGCTACTGAATGAGCATTGAAGGCCTGGGGAATGGTCTTGGACGTGGTCACTGCCGTCTTGAACCTGAGATGAGTCACCCGAATCCATCTGTCCTGTCTCGGCGTCGTTACGTCGGGGACGCCCATACCATGGGTGGTCGGCGACGTCATTAGTGTTACAATGGCTTTTGAAATGTGCTGCCACCTGTTGTTGGCTCATTCCTGCTCGAACCATTTCATTGGCTTCATTACGTTGAGCAGATATTAATCTTGGCATGATGTGCATGTGACTTCTCATGTGAATTTGTGAACATTTGAATGACCAAAGGTCACGCTTTCGACAGTGACTGCAATTTCTGAGTTTCACATGTTGTGTGCAGCTGCACGTGCTGCACTTGCAGTAACCCATTGCAAGTCCAAAGGCCACTATCAATGACGTCACGTCGCCTGACACGTGCATGAGCGTTTGATTGTTTCCAATACTTGCCATGTTCACACCTGTATTTATGTTTTAAGACGCTGCGTGCCTATATCTACATTTTCTGTGTGCAGTTTCTTTATTTGGCCAGTATATATTGAATGATGCTAGCAACTTAATTCTAAAAATGGCAAAATATTAAAAAAACGTAAAGTTTATGCAAGTGAGAACAAAAAACACAATATAAATTTAGATATCTTCAATGAAACATCAATTCGTCAAACGTTTATGCATCTCTTGAATATTACAGAGAAATGCGTATTGATATATCACATCTTCAAAAGAAATTATCCTTTAAAACATCCAAAGTTATTACAAAAACAAAACAATAACATCTTACATGAATTATTAAAATTAAGTAACAACGTTAGACAAACAAAAAAGAAAAACGTTACCAAAAGAGTGTAACAAATGTAAAGATATAAACATATGAACATATGACATGACGATAAATATAACAAAAGTTCAAAGATGTCAGTCAACAGTAAACTTTGAAATCATCAGAAACTGTATGTGACGAATACAAACAAAATGAGCTACATGAATCAAATGTTAAATCTCTTCCACTATCACTAATAAGTACCATCCAACATGAGGGCCTGTGAAATAAGTGTATGCCTATCAAACTCCCTCACTAACTCTTGTAAAACTTACTTGAGATTGTCTAATGTTCCTCTCCTCTATGTGTTATCAATAAAGTCACAGACACCGTTAGTTTGTTGAACATCATGAAGTCAACAGCTAAACTGACCTTTTGTAATCTAGTCGGTTTGCGCCTGCTGAAAGGATCTATATTTACAAGGTTAACATGATGTGTTTGAAAAAACAGATTAATTCCAATTTTAAAACACATTCAGTTTGTTTCCATTCTACCATAACCGATGTAAAAACGATCTCGTCCTGAAAGAGGCGGTAGGTGTCTTTCTTAGTGGGTTGTATAAGATTGTAACGCAAAAGGTATTCGTCAAAAGAAAACAAGCCAGTAGTTGTTCAATGCAACTATTGTACACAAGGAACAGTTTGGTTATATAAACCCCGCATGCACGACAGACACCAGTGTACTGTATTGTCTGAAGTAGTACTGTACCCCCTGCCAACACTACATGGAATGACCTGACCTACTTATTTTCTTGTAAGTAGTTGTTGACGGTCACGTGACTGTTTGTCAAAAGTAAATTGTGACAGTGTTGTATTATTTCTCAGTCAAGCGGTCATAAAATGAAACATATTTTTCAAACCAAATTGATTTTGTCCAATTTTACTGTGTTTATATAAATAAATATATGTAGAAAGTAAATAAAAACGAATAAAACAAATTCATGGGTTGTCATTGAAATTATAAACAATACTCCAACAATAAGAGCAATAGTAAACACTATTTTTACGAGAAATAAGAAAAATAATATGACGCATGAAATACATTGTAGCTACAACAAATAGAAAACAAAATTGTTAAATCTCTGCATCGGTTAAATGTCTACAAATTGATCACTAAAAACATAGTGATGGCACCAGATATTGGAAACAGGGTAAGCAGTTTCTGAATATGGGTATCACCCATCTCTCAATCAATTTGGAAAAAGCATTATGTTTTTCAATAAAAGTAACTGACACTCGACTCTCTATTACAACAACCTTAAATAAAGTATTCACATATTGGCACAAGTACCAACTGAAGATACATTCGGGGAACACTAACATCATATGAATACTGGTCATATAAGAACAACACTATAGATTCAACACGTTTCACGTCCTTAATACGACACCAACCATATCGTTTAAACATGCATGTAATAAATAAAATTTATTTGTGAATTCTGATACAGACAGTTACATGTAACATTGCGTTCGGATGAATGTTAAAGAGATCACAGATTTGTACAAAAAAGACAAAGTAATGAGCTAGAATATATTACCTGTCCTCATGAGAGAACTTGTGTTAAATGTCCACCTCCGTGGTGTAGTGATTAGAGCGTCCGACCGCGTCATACCAAAAGACGTTAAAATATGGTACTTGTTGGTCCCTGCCTGGCGCTCGGCATTAATGGGTACAACAAGGACTGGTCGGCTCGGAGTCAGTATACTGTGTCTGAGTGGGGTATTCATGCTTCACTGCAACATGGTATCTCAGTGAGGTAGCACTACAAAACTGGCTTAATTCTGTGCTAGTACAAGCAGCCGCACATACACATACACATGCATGCACGTCGTCATATGAGCGAAATATTCTCAAGCACGACGTTAAACCAAATTTCACCTCAACTCACCTCACTTGTGTTAAATTTCGAACTATTTCACGCCTTCGAAATATGCGTCAGCACTCTCGTTGATGTCGATGGGTCTGGGGTTAAATATCAGCAATGTGTACGTGCTCTCACCTGCTGCACCACCAGCGACACTGTCAGGCACCGTGCAGTTTGCCTTGGAGTTTGATGTAGCATCGGCACCTGGCACCTTCTTCCTTCGGCTACAAGGGTACAGTGAAACACATAAAATTACTATAGTTGGCCCAACTGTTAGCACATATTCGAACTTGCATGTACATCCATCTTAAGATACACCCGTACAGCGACAAATTCTAGTTAGAAACGTCTACGATTTGCATTGCACAATAACTTCTGAGCACGAACAACGAACTACATTGACATGTTTCCGAAACTTTAACTCATGCAAGAAGACGTTTTAACACCAAGGAGAACCCTATGGGCTTGGCAAACTGAAGAGATTCTCTTTCTGATACGTCCTGAAGCTACCACTGGTACTGCCATAGGACTGCCCGTCTACTCGGCGCGGTGGGCGAACTGGCTAAAGCGCCAGGCTAGTGATCCAGCGAGTTTGAGGTGATGGGATCGAGCCCAACTGTGACCGGGTCTAAAAACCTTGGAGTCAACTTTGTGTGCACTCTTTCAGTGTTGTCACAACCCCTAGTGCACAGTACACAACCCTGTGCACTTAAAACAACCCACGAATCCGTTGGTATATGACCAGATGGTGGCCTCATGAATACGTGCAAACACCCAGTTGAGGGTACAGCAACGTGCAGTCAACTTGGACAAAGTGTGTGTGTGTGTGTGTGTGCGTGCGTGTGCGTTCGCGGGTACGTACGTACTCTGAGTGTACCCCGCAATCAAATAAAGCATGTTACTGAGGCAGGGCAACATCACTCTTTTTCACGAGTTGTGGCCCTGATCGTGAATTGTGGGAGACACCCTGCTTGTCAAAGTGTGTTTGTGAAAGTACACTCTTAAAAAAGAAACGCATAAGCCATATTGCGTTAGTTTCAGAACAATTATTTAATGTAATGTCAATAGTAAAAAGGTGACAATTCACACGTCTGTAGATTTCCCTACAATCGCCTGTGGCGGAAGGGATGGTGTAAATTCAACTAGGGTCCATGCAGGTGGGAAAGTACTGTAAGTCACCATGGTCCGTAGTATGGTGATCTACCTTCAGTTAAGTTGGTGATCTGTAGTCTACTTTTATATTATGTATTGTGCAAATTCTGCTATTTGTTTTAACTTCACATGCAAATTTTATATTCGAACTGTGATAGTCTAGTTGTTTTGCTGTCCTTTGACGACGGGATTTATAATACATACATCGTCAAATTTGTTCTCGTCACGATGTGGCTGAAATATTGCCGATGTGACGTCACTCACTCACTCACTCACTCACTCACTCGATCACTCGATCACTCACTCACTCACTCACTCACTCACTCACTCACTCACTCACTCACTGGTCTATAGACAAAGAGTACTTTGTATGGTCACCACTGGCAGCAATTACTGTTCGGCACCATCTCGACACCGTCTCGGCACAGACAAAGTCGCTCGTGTGGAATTCTTCCCCACTCTTCCTGCAATGGGATGACACACTCGTCGATCCAGTTCATCCCATGGGTGATCGTGTAGGCCACAGCAAGACATTGACGTTAGAATTGGCATGGTAGCAGACCGCGACGCGAGCTGTATGTGAACTAGCGTTGTCATGCTGGAACAATTCACTCTGTCGGTCCATAAACAGAAGCATGCGACTTGCAAGGACTGCGTTGATGTATATTTGCTGTCAAATTCCCCTCAACCTTCACTAAATCAGATCTTTGTGTGCTGGATATCGCACCCCACATGATACACCGAATCTGGCGACCTGTCCAACCATTTTCTGAGGATATCCAGTTCCAAAGAAACAATTGTATTCATCACTGACCATTTTCAACCTTGCGCTCTTAAAACAAAGGCAACAACTGGCCTTCTTGATCGAATCCCCTCTTCACGCAAGCGATTCCTGACAGTTTGGTTGGCAAGACGATGACGCAAGTAAGCAGCCCGGATGTAGCAGTCCTGGGCTTGGGTGGCAACTCTTGATCGGCGATCTTGGGCGGCACTGGCCTGCAGGAAACGATACCAAAGGCGAGGTATGGTGTTCTGATGAAAGTTGAAATGTCGGGCAACTGCAGACTGCGACTCCCCAACTTCAAGGCGGCCTATGTCGATGTTTCGATTGAAGGCACTCAGTCGTGGCATGATGATTTCCTCTTTTCAAGGCAAAAACGACAAAATTAAACACAACGTTTGCCTTTTTGTAGTGATAGACGTGGCATGCTTTCCCGCTTATTTGCACGTGTATTTTGCTTTGCATGTCGGGTGTGTGTGTGTGTTTGTTGTTTGTTTTGTTGTTGTTTGTTGGGTTTGTTTTTTTGGTGGGGTGGGGGGTGACGTTTTGGCGAATATTTCTTCAAAATCTTGTAAAACAAAGGGACAAGTTAAACTTGCCGCGTGTTGGCACTGAAGCTGTTTACAATCACACAAAGATGCCGTTTTGGAAAGAAAAAGTATATTTGCATTGTTATGACACAGCTACATATTCTCAAAATCACCTATACGTTTCTTACTTTTGGAAAGTGTAGCTGACAAACATGATGATCAGATGGTTCCTGACTGCAGATGCCTGCTCCTACTCTAACCAGGATGACTGACCATGTCTTTGTGTTAACATGCAGCACTCAGATAGTTCTTCATTATGTTTGCAGTTTGCAGTATTTCTCTATTGCCGGTAGGTTGATCTCAACGGTCCTTTGTATTAATTGTTACCATTTCACCGTTGACGAAATGGTTATATGTTACCACAAGTTGAACGTTAGAGGTTATCAACATATGAAGACTAAATCAAGATGTATGAAAACTAAAGTTTATATGAGTGATATATTTCAGTTTCTATAAGCACATATATACTCACATGTACAACACATACGCCACAGAGGCGACCAGGGCAGCCATAATGACAATTCCAGTGTTGTTATAACTGCCACCTGAAACGAGTGCATTCGTCTCAAAAAACTTTAATGCATTTTCTGAAATGGTGATACATTAGGAAACATTTATGTTCGAAGACGTCTGACATTTCGGAACAATTTACAGAAAGCTTATGTGAACGGCAACAGATAGTGAACGAATGACAATGTCTTTGGTGTCAGAACTGGTCTTCAGCAACCCATGCTTGTCGTAAGAGGCGACTGACGCGGGACTGACTTGGTGGGACTCTAACTTGGTGGGCACATGTCGTCGTATGTCGATGGTCATGATGTTGATGTTGATCACTGGGTTGTCTGGCCCAGACTCGATTATTTACAGACCGCCGTCATATAGCTGGAATATTGCTGAGTGCGGTGAACAAAGAAACCTGTGATGTGTGCATATCTTTTACATATGCAGTCACTTGTTAGCCAGGTTTCACAAAGCTTATGTAGGGCTTCTTATTGTGGCCGAGTGGGGATATCGTAAATATCGCCTACAGTTACATCCGCTTAAAGCGTGATAGTGATAACAAGAGGTAAATAAAACATGAGAAAGCAATCATACAAGGCGATATATAGCTATATTTTGATGCTGTACATTGTTTTTATTGCCATTAGCTCTCGATGGAAGGTTTATAATCCATGGACGGACTATTCATTTGGAGGATTGGGGATATTATGTTTGGCCGTTCGGGGTTGTTTTTTTGTTTTTGTTGATAAAACATAAACGTAGTGCTGTCCAGATGATGTGAACTTGTTTAAAAAATACACGATTTTAGCGAATATTAATTGATTGTTTCATGGCCCCAGTTAGGATATAAAGGGAGTTTCACAACGTCAGTGCTGGGCTGGTCATGGACACACTCTCCATACAGATCAGGTTCAAGCCTGAATATATACTACTCAAAAGAATTTAAAGAACACACATCTCAATTAAATTGTGTTTTTGGACATATAGCCATGACAAATACAACTCCGTTAGGGCAGCTTTTGATATTAACGGTAGTAGGGTTTCACGTAAATATATATGAACCACTGAAAATGTATATTTCATAAATATAAATACAGTTGACATTATTGCCACTGAACATTAAACCAAACTAAATACAAATACACATCACATTATAGCCTTCTCGCGGCCGTAATTGAAGACAAAAACAGCGATGACTCCACTAAGCCACCCCATTGTTCAATTAAGAGTTGCTATATAATGATTGTGGTAAAGCTATGGTTCCCATCGGAACAAGTTTCATAACAAAGCAGAATATTAATAAATATGGCAGATGGCAGGACGGCAGCCGAGAAAAAGGGAAACACTCACTTTGGAAGGAACCACCACTATTTGACTTGATACCGCTTCCATCTGGTGTAGAGGTCTCTGGAACGATTTAGTGAAACCATTCAGTATCTAGATTGCCTTGGATTTAAAGTGAGCCCTACATATAGTCAAACATATAGAACACATGGCCTGTTTCATTAAACGTCGATCAGAGAGAACAGGAGAAAAACTCACCTGTATTTAGATAATGACAACACTTTATATATGAACAACTTCTTTATTCGGATGAGGCGACGTTTCGATACAGATTCTTGTATCGTTGTCAAGCAAAATGAATGAGGCTGAGGCAGGGTGAAATATATATACAGTAAAATAGTTAACAAGAACAACAAGAAGATAATAGGGGAGTACACTAACAATAAAGTTTTGTCCTTATCGGATCATCCAACTTCTAAACATGCCACTTAAAGAAGTCACCTGTATTTAACTTGATAGCCCTTCCATCTGGTGTCGAGGTCTCTGGAACAAATTAGTGAAGCCATTCAGTATCCACCTTGTCTTGGAAGTAAAGTGAACCGTGCATGTAGTCAAACATACAGAAGACATGGCCTGTTTTGTTGAACGTCGGTCAGAACATTATCTAAGTATTCAGTATTTCACGACCTGAGGTAAATATCATCAATAGGTACATTATTTGTAACACTACTAGTTGGGAAATACTAGTATTTCAGTCTAAACGTCTTTTCTCAGAAGCAAATATTTAGTGTTTGTAACATTAAGAGCACAAGTCTGGCACAGAAATAATAGGATTTGGACACAATACTTCAACTGTCTATCACTCATTTTGTGGCTGTCTAACATTGTCCTTTTGATAAATGACTTTGATTTAACTTGTTATGAAGCTGGACAGAGATGTACAATCACTGCTTGGCGACGTTTCCCAGAGCAATCGTAAACAGATAAGTAGCCAGTAAATAGAGCAGACAAATGAGAGAATGACTGAATCTAAGCGCCAACCATCAATTTGATTATTGTCACATATTGAGAAAGTTTCGTTTGGAGGGATATTTTGATATTGTTCATCTCAATCAGCAATATGCCAGTTACAACGAGGCAGCGTGTAAGTAATCACGATTGGAGCAGACAAACCAGTGATTGGATGTGAGAGCAATGGTCTCCTTCGTCGGGAAGCAGTGAGAATGAACTAAGTCACATGTCCCGACTACACATACTTTGTTTCTTTGCTGCGTTATGACGACCACAGCAACGTTCCAGCTTTATAACGGCCTGGACATAATGTAGTCTCAACCAGACAAGCCGCGTGTTGACATTATGAACAACAGATTAGGCATTTGAGACCCGGAATCCCAACATGGCATTGAAAATATTGCAACATTTTTAATGTCAGATTCTGTTTACGCTTGTTTTATATAGTTATAGGACATTCACATGTCGGGTAGATTGTAGACGCCGAGTGGAGACTTTAAGGGACTACCTTCAATACAGATTCATTCATCTGTGGAATGTAGGATGCTAATATCTACATTTATATGTACATCAGACCAACCTGTATCCGGATATGTTCTAAAACTGTATCCTCCGTTGAACGTGCTATACAATCTGCATCCAAGGAGAGCAAAGGTGGAATTAGAACGGATGGTTGTTGTGTAGCTGTCACTTATCCAAGATCCCACTTTGAATCTCGTACCTGGCACATTCTTCCATGTGACCGGAGGGCTGAAGACTGTAGTGTGATGGGTTTGTTGAACGTCCACATTGTTTTCTTGGTCTGTCACTATCTGCACGGTACCTGAGACTTCTTGTGTTGTTAACTTGGAGTAGAGACTTACTGGGGGCACAACAACAAATGCATGATAAATGTAATACCATCCAAAAGCACAGAATGTAACCATAACTGGCCTTGTGGTGTTGAAGTAGAACGTTTCATTATATCCACATTGTTTTCGGTACACTCCATCTTTACCCACTGATATGGAAGAACCGTTATTAAACATGATGCTCGTGTCACTGTGGTCAGTACCAACTTGAAGCTGGTATTGCCGGAAACCGTCGTCTATATCGTAAGGCACATTGAGGGCATGGATAGCAATAATGTGTTCATTTCCATAATGTTTCACAGGCAGAAATGAGGTTTGAAAGTAATGAACAATGTTTGACGCACATCGTATGTTCCACTATAGGCAGCTATTGTGTCCGTAGCATTAACTATGGTTCTGGTCATTTCAGATGTTCTGTCTAAGGAGAAAGTCTAGTACTTCTCTAATCTGATACTGAGAGTGTCCCCGTCGATGTATGTCTTGTTACCATAGATGACGTTGGCGTCCAGTCTGAAGATGATGTCAATATCCACCTTCTTGTTGTGTGTGGCTATCACCAAGACTGACTTTAGGTGCCCGTCAAGGAAATCAGTATGATGAAAACAGGAAGACATGATGTACTTTGTGCCGAGCGCCGACACAGGAAGGGGAGAGAACAAGTTGTAGGAGTTCATTCCCCCTTTGAGCTGAATAGTATCATCTCTGACAAACACCAGCAAAAGAATTACTCTGTAATGTTCATGGACTATTGGATAAAAATAATCTGTGTTGAAAGGACTGAAACGCCGAGACCAGACTCGCCAAGAGCGTGGATCCTGTACCTGCCACTGGCCTCCTGTCTCCCCAGCACTGGCGAGTATCCGAGGAAATTGATTAAAACTGCTGTCGTGCCTGTCGTGCCCAGCTAGTGCCATCAAGTAACTTTGACCTGTAACGCACAGTACGTATTTATGTATTTGATAACCTGATTATTAGTGAGTTAAAACTGAGATTATAGCAATATATTCTCTGACACACATGACCGCATCAGGAGGGATGAGTCCATTCATTCAAATCAAAACACACTAATATACCATAGCCACATAGCGCACGTTCTTGACATTATCAACCATATGCATAGATCAATAAGGCATTTGCCAAAATAAACGTACTACGAATGCTGAATCTTCTTTCCACAGCTGTGCTTCAGATAACCGGATCGACCAGGAAAACATGACACACATGTACTAACTAGATTCAACAGGGTATAAAATTATATTCAAAACATTGCGAGCTAATAAGAAACAATGAGGAAGACATTTCGCTTAACATTTTGGATCAATATTTAAGAATACATTTAGCAGAAAGAAACCACTTTTTTGAAACGGAGAAAAATCTGTTAACCTCAAGGAAGAATCGAATGTTGTTCGAGAACCTGTAACCCAGGACAGTAAACCAGTAAATGCAGCTGAATTAATACTGAACAGTGGACTAACCATTTCTTATTCCTTCACTTCAAGCTCCTATGTCAGCACAAGAAATGACAAGCTACATAAACCATGGGCTTGATGGCATTGCTGCTGAATTTTTAAAGTCCTCAGAAAAACAAATTACTCCAATGACTTTTGATCATCCTTTACAGAAGTTTTGAGACGTTGTAACTTTCCAGATGTATAGGAAAGTAACATTTGTCCTCTGTTTACATCTGGAGATATGAATGATATTAGCAATTACAGAGGTATATCTTTCATTAACATATATCATTGATGGTTCTCAGGCTGGATTAAGCCCCAGGTATTCCGTATTCGTCTATTGTCATAACAGGGTATTATAACAAACAGTGCTTGTAAAAAGAAAATAAGGGTCTACAGTCTATTTGTAGAATACCTTAAAACCAACGCTGTATAACATCAATGTATGATCAACTATGTTCTTGTGTAAGAACATTTGATGGGTTATCGAAATACTTTACATGAATATAGGTACCTGTTAAGAACGCATCCTAGCTTCATAAATAGACTTGTGAATAATATTTAAAACCCTGGAGACCAACCATCTTTATTACTGAAGACTGTCCCGCAATATTTGCACTCACATTTGCTGATCAAATGTCTTTTACTTCTGAATCTACATAAAAACTCTGCTCTTGAACATTTTTGCAGTTTCACAAGCATGAAGGTAACTTCAAAGAAACTGTGGAAGAAAGTGCTGACCCTCTTGAACATCATGGGGCGGTGGGGTAGCTTAGTGGTTATAGTGGGTTCGATTTCCTACATGGGCACAGTATAATAGAATGTAAATTTATTAGTGTGCATAATGAAACTATGTGTTTTATAGTTAGTGAGGTCATGTGTTCACACCTAAACGTATTTGGACTAAGCAGTTCCCACTCTTGCTTTCCAGACACATATATAAATGTACAAATATCAAATTAATGTTGGAAATATACAATGTCAAGATCTAGTTAAGATAGGAGATGCTATGGTTGTTTCTATAGATGTATGGGACTGATTATTTAGCAACTCTACTTTTATTGTTACAAACAAAATTCGTCACTATATGGCTGAAGTCGAGGTGACGTTAAATTCTAACTCATCACTCCTCACTATAGATGTATGGGACATCGCATAATGTAAACGTATTGAAGATGTTCAACATAAATTGTGTAAATGGTTCAGCAAACAATGCTCTGGTGTAGCAGATCTCCTATCAGACTTGTGTTATTACGTATCAATTAGTGTATCTTGATGAACACAGACTGCCTCGCCAATGTTACTCGGGCCGTTCCACTTGAGCTATTTAATTAACAATATTAAGTTTTAGACTTGCATTTGAATATGTGTAGTTAACACAAAATGTTTACGCCTTCAACAACCGTGGAGTAGTTTTATCAACAGTTTATCTGATTCCCTCTTTTATAAGTAGTTAAAATCCATGTTAGATGTAGAAAAATATATTACACTGCTTATGCATGCACATATGTGACTCTGCTTGACTCGTTTCAGATGTAGGTTTAAGCGTGTAGTTGATTTTGGAGATACACAAAGGTCCAATACACTGAACGACTGTTTATGACTTTTATGTATCAATGGAGTATTTGAACGTATTTTCTTAAATATACACCGGAAGTCAAGTTTGAGGAAAACATGAATCGTGGATGTATAGCCTATTTTGCCCGAAAAAGTATTGTTTGAGATTGAAACTAGAAATGTTTTGTTTGTGGAAAGGGAAGAGTTTGCACAAACACAACGTTGAAATCGAGATGCACGTGCATCATGCATGCATTCAGGCTTGAATTGCAATCGTTCACTTAATGAACACAGCAGCTATGGGTAGGTTAACGAGAGATCAACGACAACACTGGGTACAATGAGTGAAGCCCATTTCTGGTGTCCCCCGCCGTGATATTGCTGGAATATTGCTAAAAGCGGCGTAAAAGCAAACTCAGTCAGTCAACGACAACACGCCATTGGACGTCTACACGCTGGTTAACGTGCTCGAGTCATTGCTAATGACTTCATTTGCAGCGTACGAACGATTAAACGTTTTAGACAGCAATACAACGCCACCAACAGCACTGATGACCGTCCACGTAGTGGCCGACCCCGTTTAACAACACGTCGCCAGGACCGTCATCTCGTCAAAACCGATTCGCAAAGGCCACAGAAACAGAAAAAAGTGAACGATTGCCATTCAAGCCGGCAATTATGCCTGAATGTATGCATGATGCACGCGCATCTCGATTTCAATGTTGTGTTTGTGCGATCTCTTTAAACTCTTTAAAAAGATAGGTTCAAATATACTCCATTGATACTTAAATGTCATTTCCAATATTACATTTCTGTTGCCTATCAGTATATAAAAAGCGAAGATCATTTATTGAAGATGAATGTCAGAAATATGTATGGGATCATTTATTGAAGATTAAAGCCCTATGAAATATGTATGTAACATCTAAAACCGTTGATGCTGTATGTAACATAAATTCATATCTATATTTGTATACAGACCAACAGCTAAGAGAAACTGAATCTATTACTTCATTGACATACTCCAATCATGCAGCCAAACGTCAACTCTGTTATGGGCCTTTGGAATTTTTACTGAATTAACTGTCTGTCTGACTGTCTGTCTGTCTATCTGTAATGTAATTATGGAAACCGTGATACATACCTGTATAATGTACTGGTTCATCTACAGACACTTTGTAGCCGCCGTTATAGACTGATCCGTTATAGAAGGACAGAACTGTGAAGGGGAAGTCGCTGGATATCGTGGCAAAATATCGTGACCGTGACTGTGACGGTACCATTGTGACAACTTTGTATCTGCTGCCTGTTACATCCACCCATGTCTCAAGATCGTTGAATTGTTGTTCTTTCATGAACACATTCGCTCTCCTGTCAGTTTGAATCTTTAGGTTTGCAAGCCCGTTTTGATATAATCCGAGAAATAAGTGTGTGACGTACGAGTGTACAGGTGGTACGATTGTGAAAAAACTGTTGTAACCATCTGCTCGACTGAGTGTCACCAGTACCGGGCTTGTGGCGGTGAAATGAAGACTCTCTCCCCGTTCAAGTGAGCGGTTATAGAGACGACGCTCGCCAGTAGAGACTGTGGCTCCAGAACTGAAGGTGATCTGCACGTGGCTGTGTTCACTGACGATCTGCAGGTCCATTTTGGTGTCATCTACAGCAACAACATACTCCTGTCCGTAGTGCTTGATGGGCAGTAGTTGGTCATACACCGTGTACTCAGAGGCATATTCAATACCACTATAGACAGCTATGCTGTGTTGACTGTCAATGACCGTTCCATTCAGATCATATGGAGTGGACATCCTCAACGTTTGATACGGATTAAGTTTAAGGGATAATTTATCGCCGTCGCAGTAATAGTAGTTGAAAAAGCAAACACTTCTTCTGTTCATTCGAAAGAATATATCAACAACAGTGCTCAGGTTGTGTGTAGCTATTAGTAACATGGATTGATAACTAATGTTAGGGGCGAGACTTGAAGGCAAAATGTACTTGGTCCCAAGGGCAGATATTGGAAGCGGAGAGAATACACCGTCAGCTACCATCCAAAGGTTTACATCTTTGTCACTTCCGCTCACAATGATGGCTGCATTTTCTACATCACTCGTGATTTTCATCGTATCGCTTATTTGATGTGATCTACCACAGAAGGGAGCCAATTCCTGAACTGTTCTGTCGCCGAGGTGGGGATACTGTATCTTCACCAGGCCCCTAGTTTCTCCTACTGTGGACTTGATGTATGCGCATTTGCCTTTGTATGTCACAGCCACCAAGTAGTCTTCACCTGGAAAGTCAATTCAACACGACATCTCATCAATGCATTGGGGTTATTAATCTTGGGCCTAGATCAAAGCATGACAAATTTGCCGTACCAAAGACAATCAGTAAGACAATGTGCGAAACATAAATAACTGTGCCCCGGCTATCGAGAGGGCACTATCAATACTGCTTGAATAATATCCGTCAAAGGCCAACAGAATCCTCAAACTGCTGTCGTAGTCTACAAGGCCAGTGCCATTCTTATAGCCATATGACCTAAATAGCACTGGTCAAAAAGGGGCGATGGGGTAGCCTAGTGGCTAAAGCGTTTGCTCGTTACGTCAAGACCCAGGTTCGATTTCCCACAAGGGTACAATGTGTGAAGCCCATTTCTGGTGTCCCCCGACGAGATATTACTGGAATATTGCTAAAATTAAACTCACTCATTATGATCAACAATCGCCGTGTCACAACTTCAATCTCCGTCAGTGTTCCTGGTAATTACCAAGGGACAGTAGTTCACCTCTCAGGGTTGTATGTGCTACATTAATAATGTCAAGAACACCTTTACTTCAATCTCTGTATAGTCAACGGGAGTGTTATCGAACAGAGACAGTGGTAGCGCTTCTCAACTCGTCAGTGAACAGATGTAATAAAGCTTGAAATGTTTACATTTGTGTGTGTGTGTGTGTGTGTGTGTGTGTTTTGTATATTCACGTCATGTCATTTTAACGCCCCAACCCCCACCCCCACCCACACACAATCTTTCATGAATTAATGTGTTCAGTAAATGATTATCTCGTTACGTAAGGCCTAACGGGTATCTTTGACACTGAATGAACTAAACGTTGTAGCCAATACATGTTACAGCTACAGGGTACTGTGGATTTGTAATAGAAATAACGTAAGTTATTGTAAAGTCCATTAAAATCGACAATAATAGATTGAAATGACGTCTTTGCATACTTTATTCCTCAAAGAGTCTGGGAAATCAGGTTTCTCAAACTAAGCTTCTGGGGCACCCAAGGGAGGTAACTCTGCACAACGTAATAATACGATGAGCCACCATACTTCCGTGTATAGTCTGTTTGCAGTGAAAACGTACCGGTGAATTTCACTTTAAACAAAAATGTAAATCAAATACAGTGAAATTAAGATTGCGAATCCTCATAATTCTACCTTGCCAATTTAAAAAATAATTCTTATTCAACTTAGTACGTAACATGAGTTCTGATTGGTCAATGCTATAAATTTCCGACCGTATAATCAGCATATACGGTCGCAATTTGAAAACCGATTCACCAAAACCATTAAATGTATCCCTACACTTTTGGGGTAACGCTGCTTTGCAGGACATTGTCATTTGCAGAAGCCATAGGTCAATTAACTGCCCTATCCAGCTAAAATGGGTGGAATATGTGTTAAAAGCGACAAAATAGTATCATAAATTTAATTTTAAGTTCAAACAACTTACTCGCAACGGGCTGTAGACCCAACACTGATAGATCATGAAACAAGATTATGATGTCATTATGGAGCGTGACGTCACCTGCTGTGACGTCATTTGACAACAGAACTGATAATGGTCCGTAGTTAAGGAATCAGCGGGCCGCTCGTTTCTGTAAGTAGAGGGCGGTTTCATCATAATTCCTTCCATTTTATCTATAATACTATGATTTATTCATCATTGTCAGATTTAGTCTGTGTGCACATATTAAACGTGTGTAGTTTGAAAAGGGAACTACTTTTTCTGGCGATGGTGTAAGTTCAACTTTGACCTGGTTTAAATAATGAATTTCTTTCACGAAAAAACAGCGTGAAACGAGTTGAATTAGAATGGGGAAAAACTGTAATGTGTTTGACGAATTGGGGACGTATACCGGTGGTTATATAGCCGCAAATTTAACGTTATATCGGCTCCGCAAATTTAACGTTATATCGGCTCCGCTTCCGCGTCGCCGATATAACTAAATTTGCGGCTATATAACCACCGGTATACGTCCCCAATTCGTCAAACACAGTACAGTTTCCACTAAATCTTAGATTTTTATTCAACTTAGGAAAAAAGTTGTTTAACAAACGATCATTGTTTCAAATCGCTTATATTGGTTTGTATTACAAGGGGATAAGCGCAGTAGTTGGAACAGTGAAACAAATGCACGTGCGGTACGTGATGAGCGATAACTTAGACCAACCCTCCTTGTTCTCGGTGTTTCATTTAATGTGCATACCCCCTTGTAATACAAACCAGTAATACCAGCACTCGTTTTTCTTTGATATTTGGGGATCAGTTTATCTGGATAGTAAGTTAAATTAAGGCTTGGATATGATCCTTTGTTGTGGTCAATGGTAACATATTAATGCTATGACAAATATGGGGTATTGCGATATTCTTCTTCATGTGTATATGAGTATAACTGCTCAACCAACAATGATTCGCTTTGACCGTATATTCATAAATATACATAGAATTATCTGTTTTCACTCAAATCAATGATCTCAGCATTGGTACTCAAACAACGAGTAGGACACAAAGCTACTCATGTCCAAACGCTGTGAACTTGTAAACAGTTTTAAATTAATATTGTGCATATATGTTTTATAAATAAACTATTCGTACATTCATATAATAGAAAAACTGGAAAGAGATTTGTTCAATGCACTGCAAAGGCACATTGCTCAACTTCCGGTGTGTATCAACCAATGTTGATACAAACATTATATACGCGAACTGCAAGGGGATCTGGTTTATATTTCATACATCTTGAAAATCAAAGTCAAAGGATGTGTTTTAAAACAGAGCATACTCATTAGCGCTATGTTCTTCTGTATGTGAATGATGCTTTTAGAGGGGCTACGGGGTAGCCTAATGGTTAAAGCGTTTGCTCGTCACGCCGAAGACCCGGGTTCGAATCCCCACATGGGCACAATGTGTGATGCCCATTTCTGGTGTCCCCCTCACTGATGTTGCTGGAATATTGCTAACTCAGTCAGTCAGTGATGCTTTAAGAGTCTTAACAAAACCTTAACATCTTCTTTGTCCCTCAAATTGAACATGTTCAAAGGAACTGATTCGTTTCGTCTTGCCTATGGTAAATACCTAGACACCTTTTACAATGTATACTTTAAAAGATGATTTTTCCCTGAATATTAATGACAAATAATAAAGTGACTGTAAAGTCGATGGTGTATTGGCCAGGGTTCCAAGTGTCATTTAAGTGTCAGAAAAAGTACCTGGATACGTTTCACTATCGAAAGACAGTGATAGAGTGTGTGTCTTGCATCCCCAAAGTTAATATATTCATTAGATCCAAATAAGTGAAACAGTTGAACAGTTGAAGGAAAAAACTGACCAACCCCAACGTCTTAATATTCGTAACAACTCAGATGTTTACTTTGTGAAAGAGTCACTATCAGATTGATGATATGGTGTGGAATCGTAGATACTAGGACAATAATAGGAGATACTTACCCTTGCTGCTCTGCAGGATCGCCAACAGAACCACCAAACTGAAGCCCTTGTAAATCATCCTCTCCGTGGACTGTTCCCGTTTCCTGTCAGAACAAAGGATGAGGATCTCAGATGTCTGCTGAGATGTCTGGTGGTGAAAATCAAATCAGCGCCAGAATGACCGACACTAGCCGGGTGGCACACCAGGTGTGTATAGTGATAAGGCCTATGTTCATACGTCGTGATTTTACATTCTTTTTAGAGGCCATTCTTTTTGTTAGTGGCAATACATTGATCAGATAGAAAGTGTCTCCTCCTCAGGAAAGATGGAGTTCAATTTCATCCTTGTGAGTAAGTGATTGTTTTAACGAGCCAGTCAGAATGTTTAAGCTACATGAAACGACAGGTTGGAGCACATCAACAGTGCAGGTGTAAGGTCCAGGTGTTACGTGTTCCTGATGGAATTCCTTACTCTCCTGTAGTTTGTAGACCGTAGTATGGTGATCTACCTACAGTTGTTGGCGATCTATAGCCTGTTTTTTTACTGTATTGTCCAAAACAAATGCTATTTGTTTGAACTTAACATACTAGTTTTAATTCTGACTGTGATAATATAGTTGTTTTACTGTGCTTTGATGACAGATTATGTAATATACACATATTCTTTACTAAGGTCATGGCCCCTAGTATGGTGATCTACCTTCAGTTGTTAGTGATCAATAGCCAATTTTTACATCGTATTGCCTCAAATAGTTATCTACTTTTAAAAATACATGCTAGCTACTTTTAACTCTTTTTGTGATACTCTAGCTATTTTACATTCCGTCAATGACTGTTTTGTACTTACTTGTATTTATTGTGTATCTCCAACATTTTTCTTGTCACTATATGGCTGCAATATTGCCGATGTGACATTAAATTTTAACTCACTCACTCATTCACTAAGGTCAAAATTGTTCTCCTCACGACTGGCTGAAACATTGCTGATGTGACGTTAAATACTAACTAAATCACTCACTCACTGTTGTTTGTACAGCACGATGAAAGAACGTTGCCGAGAGGGGCAATCGCCACATCGCCCTACGATATCACGTGAAAAGACAAAACACACTGACAAAGGGATAAAATAACAGGTCGACACACACTCAGACACACACAGACACTGAGAGACACAGAACACACACAGAAACGCACACACAGAAACACACAATATTATCCGTCTTGCATTAATAAAAACTATGTCTGACTTTATCTTTCAACAGTCTTATACTGATCCAAGTTAACAGTATACTTCAAAATGTCTGCCACCACTAACAGGTCAAAACAGTTTTCGCAAATGACCTTACATGACCTGTCGGTCATTCTAAACTTTTGTTTTCTTGACATATTTCTGAGAGCTGCGAGTTACGAAAACGGATACTTACATGTCTCGGCTGCGATGGCTGCAATATCAGAGCCAAGGAACGTGTCAAAAGCTCAGAATGCGTTCGGCGTAATACCTGCTTATTATATAATATGCAGCTATTCTGGTCACCACCAGTCTGTCCCCAACCGTTAGGTATTTCAATTTGTTAACGCTGATCTAACCTCCCATTCAAATGTTTTTTGATCTGACATAAAGAACTATGACAAATGCGTCTCGCCTCAGTGAGCCTGAACGTTGCGTAATGTCTTGAAGTCAGGTTTAGGTAACACAATTGGTGCTTATCGTAAAGTATTCAGACAGTACAGATTGCAATAGTCATGTGCCGAAAGAAGGAGAACGGGACACAAATGAGCAAGATTACGTAATTGTTCGTGAACACTTTCATTGATCAGTTTGTATAAAATTTGCCTCTCTTTTGAAGTGCTTGACAGCCGGTACAAATGGTGATTTGATAGAATTCAATCCAGAAATGATTATGTGTCAAACTTCGTGATCACAGTGGTGGCCCAGTCCTCTAATGCGACACAATTTGTCGTGCAGAGTTGCATCCCTTGGGCGCGCCAGGCACAAGTAAATACCTGGTCGTATATCGAGGTGTTTCAGCACCATGCCCGTGCTTGGGACCGTCCCAAAAGTGGTAAACCTGTGAGATCTACATCACTGTGGGCTTTCCTCAAAGTAGATCTGATATGCAGAGGCACAATTGGAATACTCAAACACTAAAAGAGCCTCAAACACTCAAGTGAAGACGTTTATTGAATGATGCAAAACAAGCTAATTCTAAAATGAAAAAATGTTAAACACGAAAGGTTTATCCAAGTAAAAATAGGAAGCACAATAAACATGTAGATATTTTCAATATAACATCACTTCATCAACATCTGATGAATTGCTTGAACTTTATTGAAAACATGTTTTATGGATATATTATATCTCCAACCAAATATAACTTTAAAAGCAGCAAGGCTATTACGAAAACAAAGCAATAACTTTAAACACGAATTCTTCAAATTAAGTAACAACGTAAGACAAATAAAAGAGATACCCAGTGTAGCAAATATAAATATAAAAAAATGTGAACATACGATAAGACGATAAATGTAAAAAAACAAATAAAAGATGTCAGTCAACAATAAACTTTAAAATCCTAAGAAACAATATTTGAGGAATGCAAACAAAATGAGCTACACAAAAAGAGTCAAATGTTAAATGTCTTCCACTATCACTTATTCGTACCCTCCCGCATTAGGGCGTGTAATATAACCGTATGCCTGTTAAACTCCCTCACTAACTCAACAGTCATATTTATGCGGGGAGACTGGTAGAAAGCAAGAATTGGGTGGCTCAATTCTGACATCTAGTTTTGGAACAATGCAATGAGGCACGAGGAAGTACGACAGGAACATATTCGGGATTTTGCCTAACCCATATCTCGCATGTCCTGTGGATGATCTTTTGTGGCTTCCGAATGGGCCATTGTGATCAACACCATCTCTAAGTCAGTTGTCTTAATATCAGCTATGTTGGTCAAACGGAAGTGGTGCAACAGTGTTGTATTAGTGCGGAGTGATGCAGTCATAAGATAAAATGTATTTCTCATACCAAATTGATTATGCCAAATTTCATTGATTTAGAATACATAAATATAAGTAGAAAGTAAATAAAAATGAATAAAACTATTAAAAGGGTGTCATCAAAATTATAACAACCTTACTCCAACAGGAGGGATACAGCTGAAATATACATATGCATCAGTCTACTTATTAAGAACATTTGTTTATGAGAAATAAGAAAACCAACATGACACATAAATTCATACATGCAGTAGCTATAGCAAAAGAAAACAAAAGAGTTCAATCTTTACCCCGGTTTGTCCTATGACGACAAAGCCAGAGAAAATTACATGAATGGATTACTGATAAATTAGTGAGAAATCTGACACGTAGATGGTAATTGAAATACTATTAAAAGTGGCGTAAATGTCCTTCAAACACTCAAGTTGTGTGAAGAAGTTTTTTTAATCATGCTGATAGCCTAATTCTAAAAATGACAAAACATTTAAAACCTAAAGTTTATGCAAGTAAAAATATAAGTTTAGATGTCTTCAATGAAACATCATTTCATCAACATTTTATAAGTTTCTTGAAATTTAGTGAAAACAGGTTCCTGCTTTAAACAGGAATCTTAAAACTAAGCAACAAAAGACAAACAAAAGAGATACCCAGGGTAACAAATATAAACATGTGAACATGTGAACATACGAGAAGACGATAATATACGAAACGTTTAAAAATATAATTCCTCAGTAAACGAATGCTAACAAAATGAGCGTTTCCCATAAAAGAGTCAAATGTTAAATCTCTTCCACTATCACTCATAAGTACCCTCTCACATTAGGGCATGTGGCATAATTGTCTGCCTATCAAACTCCCTCACTAACTCTTGTAAAACTTGCTTGAGACTGTCTAATGTTGCTCTGCCCTGTTAGTTATCAATAAAGACACCCAGACATCGTTAGTGTGATGAACATCATAAATTCAACAACTAAACGTTTGTTCTTACGATGTGGTGTTTTTATTATGATTGTGCCGTTTTGTTAACATGATTGTCAATCCAACATAACAGTTATTACCAACATCAGTGTGTTTCTTCCTAGGGAAGATTGCAAGCTGGCCAGACTGCACGGAGGGTAGCCAATCATTGAAATGCACATGTCCAGGACAATCTACCGACTACAGGAGCGCTATCAGTCTTCCAAGACGTCCACACAGTGGACGACCTTCATTAACATCATGACGTCAAGACCGACTGATTCTGTGAACCATCTACAGGATCGCTCCAACAGAGCGAAGGAAGCACCACGTCAGACGATTGAGACTCTATTAGATCTATTAGTACCGATACATTATCGACAATGGGGAACTGTGTTTTTTCTGATGAAAGCCGATATTGTGTTTCGACAGCCGATAGCAGAGTGAGAGTATGGAAAAGGCGTGGGGATACGTTTTCCAATGAGTGTATTGTTGAAAGAGACTCGTGGGGTGGTCTAAGCATCATGGTCTGGGGTGCAATCGGTCTGAACCAAAGAGTTGGCCCCGTGGTGTTCCAGAATCTCGGTCCAGGACGAGGAAATGGCGTGACAGCAGCTCGATATATTGACCAAGTCATAAGACCCCACGTTGTACCATATTTTGGACGTGAAAGAAATCACATCTTACGGCAAGACAACCCTCGTGCCCAAACTACTAGAACAACATTCGACTTTAGAACACTTTTGGGACGAGATTCAAGGAAGACTAAATGACCTCCAACCAAGGCCCACAACTGCGCCTGGAGTACCTATGACCTTCATCATCCGGCTAATCCATTCCATGTACAGATGATGCAACGCCATCACCGATGCCCATGGAGGCCACACACGATGCTGACTTTGAGACATCCTTATGGTACCATTTTTTGTGGTTTTATTTGTCTGAACTAAACGTGCTTCCTGAATTTGTGTTAACCATAAATGCCAAGTTTGAACTCAGCCCTCCGTTTAGATTGTTTTAAGAAACCTCTACAGGTATGGCGTTTCTTTTGCGGTTCAGTATATTTTGTAATCTAGTCAGTTTGCGCGTCTTGAACGGTTTTTTATTTACGAGGTCAACATAAAGTGTTTTAAAATAGATTATTGCCAATTTTAAAACATATTTCGTTCATCTCCATTCAACCATGACCATTCTAAAAACAACCTCGTCTGCGAAAGGGGCGGTCGGTGTCTTTCTTGGTGGGTTTTTATAACATTGTAACGTAAAAGGTATTCACCAAAAGAAAACAAACAACTAGTTGTTGAAGACAATGAATGAATGAGGTAATATTTAACGTCACATCGGCAATATCTCAGCCATATTGTGAGGAAAACAATATATACAATAAAAATTGAAAACATTTTGAAGAGTAACACCTGCCAAAGATGGACAGTAAAAATACTAGAGTATCACATATATGAACATAAAACTAGCATGTAAAACTAAAAGATTCTAATTAAAGAAGACAATACAACATAAAACACAGGCTATAGATCGCCAACAACTGAAGGCAGATCACTATACTAGGAACCATGGGGATTTACATTATTTTGCTACCTGCACGGACCCTAGCTGTATTTACACCATCTCTTCAGCCGCTGGTGATGGTAGGAAGATTTAGCCGAAAGTTAAAATAACAAAAATGCTACGATTAAAAAGTATGGTTGAGCGAAATTGCCTTTGAAAGTTTTTGGGACTTATGTACCCTCTCAGGAGGACAACAATTTTATAATATTTTAACCCCCTTTGAGGATACAGCCACTAACAATCGCAGTTGCTAATTCATACAACCATGTTTAAAATACCATTTATCTATTTACAAAACATACTATTAAAAATGTATGTAATAATTCTATTTCCTTTAAAAAACTGAATTATTAAATGATAATTAACATCATTAAATAGATCCTTAATTGTTTTGACATTAAAATATTTATCCCTTGTGATGGAAAAATCAATGCAGTCGAGCTTGACTGTGATTCATCACAAGGGATACACAACGGAGGATCCTCACCTTTGAGCAAATATTCATGAGTGTATCAAGTAAGGCCAATGCGACATCGTCACATGATGACCTCTTCAAATCTGGACTGACAACCCAAGTAGGTGTAACCAATGTGGAAGTGGTGTCACAGATTTGTTGAGTGCTGCCACAGCAGCATAATCGACCATTGTTACCAGAGATTCCAACATGGCTGGGTAACCAACAGAGGACGATGTCGTATTGGCCAGAAGCAAGGTCATTATATAATTCAGTTATATCGAGTAAAAGTGGATGGTTTCAAGAGAGATTTTTATAGTCTAAAGGCAAGAAAGAGAGTCAGAAAATATGATATATTGCTTATATCTAATATTTGTTCAAGACAAGCATTTTTGTTAATAAGTAACAGTTTGGTTACATAAACCCACAACCACGACACTCACCAGTGTACTGTTTGGAGTGCCGTAGTACTGTACCCCATGCAAATACTACATGGAATGTCCTGACCTACTTATTTTCTTGGAAGTAGTTTTTGACAGTCCCGTGACTGTTTGAAAGAGGCGGACCTGCCAAATTTTCCATTTTGAGCAAGTTTGAAATTTAAAGTAACTGTGAAGTTACTGACTGTCGAATGTGAACCCTTTAAAATCGAAAAATGGTACTTTCTTCTGATGTGCCGTCGAGTTTTATGTCCAGTGAGCTTGATAATTTGAGGAGTATGGCCAAGCGCTCATAAAGTGTACCAAAATAGATCACCAGAAATCACACTTTTGCGGGAAGAAAGCAGGAAACATGTGACAGGAACATATTCGGGATTTTGCCTAACCCTTATCTCGCATTACAATGGAAGATCTTGGTTGATTTCGAATGTGCCCTTGTGATAAATACCATCTCTAACGGTTGTCAGTTGTCTTGATATCAGCCATGTTGGTCAAACGGAAATAGTGTGTCAGTGTTGTATTATTTCTCAGTAAAGCGGTCAGAAAATCGACGTACTTTTCAATCAAAATTGATTATGTACAATTTTACTGATTTAACATAAATAGTGAGTGAGTGAGTGAGTTAATATTTAACGTCACATCGGCAATATTTCAGCCATATCGTGACGAGAACAGTTTACATTGTAATGGAATATGTATATATTATAAAACCTGTCATCGAAGGACAGTAAAACAACTAGAATATCACAATTAGATTTAAAACTAGTGTGGAAGGTTAAAACTAATAGCACTATTAGGACAATACAAGATAAAAACAGGCTATACATCGCCAACAACTGAAGGTAGATCACCATACTAGGGACCATGGGGACTTACAGTACCTTGGCTACCTGCATGGACCCTAGTTGGATTTACACTATCCCTTCAGCTGCTGGCGATTGTAAGAAATGTTAGCTACAATTAAAATGACAAAAATGCTACGTTTAAAAATCCTGGTAATCTTAAATTGACTTTCGAAGTTTTGGGACTTACGTACCCTCTCAGGGGGACAATATTTTTACGATACTTCAACCCCCCTTGAGAGTACAGCCACTAACAATCTAAGTTACTAATCAAACTACCAATTATTAAAACACAGCTATATACAGAACATATTAATCAAAATTCATTAATGAAATCAATTTCTTTTAAAAAACCAAGAATTAAATGAAGATGAACAGAGTTAAAAAGATCCTTAACAGTTTTAACATTGAAATATTTATCCCTTATGATGGAGAATTCAACACAGTCAAGCAGGAGATGCTTGACTGTGACTCTCTCATCACAAGGGATACAAAACGGAGGATCTTCACCATTTAACAAATATTTTAACATAAATAAATAAAAATAGAAAGTAAATAACAATGAATAAAACAATATTAAAGGGTGTCATTAAATTTATGGACAACCTTACTCCATAAATATGAGAAGTCAGAAAAGTAATATGACGCTTGAAATACATAGTGGCTACAACAATTAGAAAACAAAATTGTTCAATCTCTACACCGGTTAAATCTCTACAAAGCCAGATAGAATTATATGAATGGATTGCTAAAAACAAGGTAAGCAGTTTCTGAGTACGGGTATCACCGAAATCTCAAGCAATTTGGATAAAGCATTATGTTTTTTTAATAAAGATAACTGACACTCGTTCAACGCCTCGACACTCTATTACAAAAACCTTGAATAAACGTATTCACATATTGGCACAAGTACCAACTGAAGAGACATTCTGGAACACTTAAATCATCTGAACACTGATCATATAAGAACAACAATATATATTCCCACACGTTTCACGTCCTTGATATGACCACCAATCTGATCTTTTGAACATGCATGTAAACAATCAGTCTGACATTCATTATTTTTTTAAGAGCCCTGAATTTTCGTATGACGGCTTATTTCGGGGAACTAAAACAAAACGCACTCAGATCAGTATGTGTATCATTGTGTTCCACCGAAGTGTGGAGAGATCACTCGTTTTCACAAAATGACATGATAAAGTGCCAGACTATGTTTCCACTACTCTGTCGGTTCATGCTCGAATTTGTGTTAACTTCCGAACTATTTCCCGCCTTCGAAATTCTCATATGCGGCAGTACTGTCGACGATGTTGATGTCGCTTGGTGTGGCTTTGAATCTCAGCCCCGTGTACGTTACCTCACCTCCTGCATCTCCAGCAGCTCTGTCAGGCACCGCGTAGATGGCCATGGAGGCTGAGGGAGCATCAGCACCTTGTTCTCCAGCTCTTGTAACTGGCATCTTCTTCTTTCGGCTACAAGAATATAGAGAAACAAATAAAACCATGGACGTTGGCTCAACGGTTAGCACATTTTGGAACTTACATCCATCTTAAAATACTTCCAAAAAGCGAAAGAGTAATTTCCTAATAAGGTCTGAGCAAGAACAACAACCGATATTGACATGCTACCAAAGTTTTACGTTATGCCTAAAGACCTTTTACACAAAAGAGAAACCTATGAGGCTGACAGGCTAAAGAGATTCCCTTTCTAACACACCCTTAGGCTACAACTAGTACCGGCATAGGAATACATGTCTACTGTCTTGGTGTAATCCACAATCAGTTTAGCATCTTACTTAGACATGAGGTGAGATCGTTATTTCTACTAGTTGTGTCCTTGACCTTGACTGCTTTTCAGGGGCAGTTTACATCCTAAACACACCTTGTTTGTCATAGTAGCCGACAAACATGATGATCAAATAGTTACAATGTCCTGACTGATTTCATATGCTTGCTCATACTCTCAACCAGGATGGCTGACCATGTCTTTATATCAACATATTGTAGAACTAAGAATCATTTGAGAATAATACTTGAGTTACTAAATCCTTACCTGTAGAACACATATGCTACAAAAGCGACGAGGAGAGCCAAGATAACAATCCCAAAGACTACACCCACGATCACAGCAGCGTTGTCAGAACTGCCAGCTGAAATGAATGTTTTTGTCTTAGAAAAAGACTATATATACTTTTCTGAAATGGATACATTAGGAAATGTTTATGTTCGAAAGACTCTAATATTTCTGTACAATTCCCACAGTCGAGAAAGGGAGGAACACTCACCTTGGATGGAACCACCTGTATTTAACTTGACACCGCTTCCATCTGGTGTCGAGGTCTCTGGAACGATTTAGTGAAGCCAGTCAGTATGTACATTGTCTTGGAAGTAAAGTAAGCCCTATATGTAGTCAAACACTCAGAAGATATGTCCTGTTTTGTTAAACGCCGATCTGAACAATATCTAAATAGTCAGTATTTCACGACCTAAGACAAATATCATCAATTGGTACAATGTTTGTAACACTACTAGTTGGGACGTACTAGTATTTTAATGCTAACCCTTTTTCTTCAGAAAAAAATATTAATTAAAGTTTATGTAACATTAAAAATACAAGTCTGTCACAGAAATAATGTCATTTGAGGTTTTGGACACACTACTTTAACTCTCTATGACTCATGGTGTTGCTTTCTGTCTGACATTGCCTTTTGATAAATGTCTTTGATTTAACTTGTAATGGAGCTGGACAGAACTGTACAATCAAACCTTGTACAACCGTTTCACAGAGCAATCGTAAACAGATTAGCAGCCAGTAAATAGAGCAGACAAACCAGTAATTAAATGTAAGAGCAACGATCAATTTGATTATTATTACATACTGAGAAGGTTTCATTTGTGTGGAACTGTACATATTATGATGTTGCTCATCACAACAATCATCCATATGCCAGATACACCACGACAGTCTGTAGATAATCATGGAGCAGACAAACCAGTGACTTGATAAAGGAGCATCGATCTACGTTTTCGGGATGCTATGAGAATGAACCAAGTCACATTTCCTGACTTCACGATCACAGTTCAGTCAACATATATTTTGTTTCTTTGTTATTTAATTACGATCACAGCAACATTCCAGCTACATGATGGCGACCTGGACATCATGTTATCTAACCAGACAAACCAGTGGTTAATAGTATGAGCAACTGTACATGAAACCCGGAATCCCCACATGGCATTGAAAATATTGCGACTGTTTTTATTGTCAGATTCTGTTTACGTTTGCTTCGTATAGCTATAGGGGTAAGCATAGACATATTGGAAAGATGGTTATACTAAGAGTCCTTAAGTGGAGGATTTAAGGATTAACTTTAAATACAGTTAATTGAATGTAGGATCTCAATCTCTTCATATATTAATTTATTACCTACGAGGATAACTCACTCACTCACTATTACAATACGAGGGCAAAATATCGGGGTTGGCATTTTTCATACGATGCCCTAGGGGAACATATCACTTTACGAGGAAGTGTTCCATGTCAAGACTCGATATCAAAGGGAACTACTTTTTGCATTCATGAAATTTTACAATGCTTCACAACGTTCATTCCCAGATTGGCATTTAGGAGATAGCGTCACCTCGAGATTCGCTTACAATATTATTGTTATTAACACAATTAAAATTCATTAATTTTTTACTTACATTACTTTACTTTTCTGGGCCTATTCATAGGGGTGTAATTAACACTAACTTCAACCACGTTAGGAGAAACAACTGGTCGGTAAACACATGTGACGTGAACCAGACCATTCTGTCAGTTGAAAAGTTGCGTCAGTTCCAGCCTCCAAATAAAGTTGACACACTTTGACAGTCATTAGGTACATTCAACTCACTCACTGAGAATGTGTTTCTTCTGCTTGACATTATTTTTTACATTAATTGGTGCTCATAAGACTCACGTTCACTGCCCTTTTCCTATTTGAATATTCCAACTTGCCCCTGGCAGTCTGACTGGTCTTGTGTTGACTTTGCGCTACGTTCTAAAGTTTCTATTTTAAACAAAATGGAATGGAAGATTAACCGTTGTGAATTACATATTTACGACTGAAATATATCTTTCTATTCTTATTTAAACTCAAGGTTGACAAATACCTGTCGATGAAAATGTGTACTTGTTTCATTTCCGCGTACGGTAACTGTGGGTTAGTGGTGCTAAGGCCTTCTCCCCTTTTACAGATGATGCGTCCTTTTATAAGCACTTCGTTGCATGTTTAAATAATACATAATTCTTCGGTAATAAACAGAATATCTTATTCGTGTCGATGTCACACCATGTTTACGACACTCGTGCCTGTACGTCGGTATTTAATACTAACATTTAGGCACTCGTGTCGTAAACATAGTAAGACATGGACACTCACATAATATCCTCTATGTACAGCAATAGACCAACCTGTATCAGAATATGTCCCAAAACTGTATCCTCCGTTGTATATGGCGGCATAGTATCCAAGGACAGCAAAGGTAGAATTAGAACGGATGGTTGTTGTGTATCTACTACCTCTCAATGTTCCCACTTTGTATCTTGTACCTGACAGATTCTTCCATGTCACCGGAGGGCTTAAGACTGTAGAGAGGGTGCCATGGGTTTGTTGAACGTCCACGTTGTTGTTTTCTTGGTCTGTCAATATCTGCACGGTACCTCGGGGTTGTAGTGTTGTTAACGTGGAGTATAGGCTTACGGGGGGCACTACAACAAATGCATCAGAATAGTAATACCTTCCCAAAGTACACAGAGTGGCCATAACTGGCCTTGTGGTGTTCAAGTAGAACGTTTCACGATTCCCACATTGTGTACGATACACTCCATCTTCACCAACTGATATGGAAGAACCGTTATCAAACATGATGCTCGTGTCACTGTGGTCGGTAACAACTTGAAGTTGGTATGGCATGGCACTCACATATGAGCGATCACCGTAATAAGGGTCCTGGATAGCGAGAATATACTCATGTCCATAATGTTTCACAGGCAGTAATTGCTCGAAAGTAATGAAGAGTGTTCTGCTCACATCGTATGTTCCGCTATAGACGGCTATTGTCTCAGTAGCATTAACGATGGTTCTGGTCATATCAGATGAACTGTTTAAGGAGAAGGTCTGATACTTATCTAATCTGACAGTGAGAATGTCCCCGTCGATGTACGTCTTGTTACCATACGTGACGTTTGCGTCCAGTCTGAAGATGACGTCAATATCCGCCTCCTTGCTGTGTGTGGCTATCACCAAGACGAATATGTAAGACGTTGTGTCCAAGTGAATGTTGTCAGTAGGAAGACAGGAAGACATGATGTACTTCGTGCCTAGTGCCGACACAGAAAGGGGAGAGAATAGTGTGTAAAAGTTCATTCCCCCTTTGATCTGAATAGTATCATCTCTGACAAACACCAGTACAAGAATTAATCTGTTTTTGTCATGGACTATTGGGTAAAAATAATCTGTGTTGTGCGGATTGAAGCGCCGAGACCAGACTCGCCCAGAGCGTGGATCCTGTACCTGCCACTGGCCTCCTGTCTCTCCAGCACTGGCGAGTATCCGAGGAATATAATTGTTGTCGCGCCCACTGTACCCAGCTAGTGCCATCAAGTAACTTGGACCTGCAACGCATAGTACATATTTATGTATTTGGTAACCTGATCATTAAAGAGTTAAGCCTCAGATATATATTATCTGACACAGGTGTCTGCCTTAGAATGATTGAGTCTGTTAATTCAAAGTAAAACTAACAGAAAAGCTCATATCCACATAGAGCATGTCCTTGACATGTCGACCATGTGTTCAATGCATGCATAAGTCATGGAAGCCATTTATTAAAATTATAATTACAGTGAATGGCATGTAACTATTTGGAATTAAGGAGTAGAATGAATACAAGTATTTCAGTAATAACCTGGCATGTGAGCATATTTGTGGAAAAGATCCAGAAGTGATACAGGTTTTAAGATTATTAAAGTTTAAGTTGTATTTAATCCATGAGCAAATCTATGGTACTGACAAAGATGAGTGATAACCAAACTGAATCTACTTCACACAGCTGTGCTTCAGACAGCAAGATCAACCATGAAAACATAATTCACGTGTATTTACTACAGAATCAACGGGGTATAAACTTTTATTCAAAAGATTGTGAATTGATTTGAGACAATGGGGAAGGCCTTTCACTTTTTCAAAAAATATTAACTAATACATTTGACAATAACAAAGCATACTTTATAGATTACAACTACTTATTTTTTGCATAAAGCGACGTTTCTGTGTAGATTCATAAACCGTTATAGAGCTAAGAGTGACTACAACCAAGTCATGAGAAGCACATTTACATAGCTGATTGTGACAAACGTGTAAAATGGAATTTTAATGGTGAGTATATTCATACTGTGACATTTTCATGCTTAATGCTATGGTTGTTCCTATAGTGCGTTATGGTGCAGATGCATTGTGATATTCAAGACCTACAGCATTAAATGTTAATGTGTAAATGGTCTCTCAAAATAGGTAAAACAACAAATAATGCTTTTATTTTGGGAAAGTGTGGTAAAACCCCTTTCCGACTCGTGTGTACCGGAGACTTATTAAGTATCGAAGCATTTGCATGATCACAGACTTCCTCGCCAATGCTACTTAATGCTCAAATCAGTGGACGACTGATGAGGGCAATGTGAATATATTCATTCACTGTTATTAATATAGATTATTATACAACCTCTAAAAATCGTGGTGTAGTTCAATCAACAGTTTATCTGTTTCCTTCTCTTTCAAGCCGTTTAAACCCTGTTAAATGTAGAACGGTATCTTAATCCTAGTCCCCGTACATCTTAGACTATGCATCGACTTGTTTCAGATGTAGTAGGTTTATACTTGCAGGTGATTTTGGGAGATACACAAATATCCCCAAAACTTAACGACTGTGTAAACAGTATATAGAAAGTGGAAAATATTTTATTGAAGATAAATGTCAGATATTTCTTGTATGTAAACAATACTCAACCCTAAACAGTATATGAAGTGCCACACGGCAACATCTTTGATGCTGGAAATAACACAGGTCTATATTTATATAAAGTCCAACAGGAACTCCACTGGCATGCGTGATTCATTATGTGTATGTTGCTGACACATACCTGTATAATGTTCTGGTTCCTCTGCAGACAGATTGTAGCCGATGGCATAGACCGATCCGTTATAGAAGGACAGAACTGTGAAGGGGAAGTCGCTGGATATGGACGTAGAATATATATATCGTGACTTTGACTGTACCAGTGTGCCAACTTTGTATCTGCTGCCCGCTATCCACCTCCATGTCAGACGATCGTTTACCTCTTTGTCCTTAATCAACACCGTTGCTCTCGTGTCAGTTAGTACCTTTAGCTTTGTTTGAACATTGTTATAATATAACCAGACTCCTGTGTGTGTGACGTACGAGTGTACAGGTGGTACAGTTGTGAAGGCACTACTGTAACCATCTGCTCGACTGAGTGTCACCAATACAGGGCGTGTGGCGGTGAAGTGAAAACTCTCTCCCCGTTCAAGTGAGCGGTTATAGAGACGACGCTCGCCAGTAGAGGCTGTTGCTCCAGAACTGAAGGTGATCTGCACGTGGCTGTGTTCACTGATGATCTGCAGCTCCAGTTTGGTGTCATCTACAGCAACCACATACTCCTGACCGTAGTGCTTGACCGGCAGAAGTTGGTCATACACCGTGTACTTATAGGCATATTCCATACCACTATGGACGGCTATGCTGTGTTCACTGGTAATGACCGTTCCATTCAGATCATATGGAGTGGACACCCATAACGTTTGATACGGATTAAGTTTAAAGGATAATCTTTCGCCGTCACTGTAATAATAATTGAGAATGTAAATACTTCCTCTGTTCAGTCGAAATAATATATCAACAGTAGTGCTGATGTTGTGTGTAGCTATTAGTAACAAGGATTGATAATAACCGTTAGGGGGGAGACTGGAAGGTAAAACGTACTTGGTCCCAAGGGCAGATATAGGAAGTGGAGAGAATATACCGTCAGCATATACCACAATGTTTACATCTTCGTCACTTCCGCTCACAATGAATGCTGCATTTTCTACATTAGTTGTGATTTTTATCTGATCGTTTACACCGACTAAACTAAGATAGAAGGGACTCAATACATAAACACTTCTGTAGGCGAGGTGAGGATACTGTATCTCCAGCAGGCCCCCAGTTTCTCCTGCTGAGTACATGATGTACCCGTATTTGCCTCTTTTTGACACAGCCACCAAGTAGTCTTCACCTGTAAAGTCAATTCAAAACGACATTAGATCAATGTATTATGTTCTTAACCCTGTTATTTTGGGGCCAAGATCAAAGCACGACAAATGTGCCGCACCAGAGACAATAAGTATTAAAATGCGCAAAACATAAATACCAGTGCCCCGGCTATCGAGAGGTCAATATCAATACTGCTTGAGTAATATCCATCAAAGGCCAAGGGAATCCTTAAAATGCAGTCATATTCTACAAGACCAGCGTCATTCATAATCATGTGACCTCCATAACTCTGATCAACAAGGTGCGGTGGGGGTCGCTCGGTGGTTAAACTCGTCACACCGAAGACTCGTGTGTACAATGTGTGAAGCCTTTTTCTGGTGTCCTCCGCCGTAATATTGATGGAATATTGCTAAAAGCGGCGTAAAGCCCAACGCACTCACTCACTCACTCACTCTGATAAACAACCGCTGGCTGACAACTTCAATGTCCTGGTAATTACCAATGGACAGTAGCTCACCTCTCAGGGCTGTATGCACTACATTCATCATGTCAGAAACACTTTTACTTCAATCTCTGCAGAGTCAGCGAGAGTGTAATTTGGCAGATCCTCCTGAACTCGTCAGTGACAAGTTTTAAAAAGACTTGAAACACTTACATTTCGTGCGTGTTTATATTTTTACCTTCACGTTTTGGTCATTCTTTTAAAAACACGTTCGCTAATGGATTGATATGTTCAATAAATGATTATCTCGTCATCGTATGATACCACACAGGACCACCGCACCGTGCCACACCTCCGAACACACTAGAACGAGATAACATTCTCTATAGATTGGTATATCTTTTGTCAACTTCGTTACTGTGCTTTGCAACATGTGTTTGTATGTGTGTTTCCCTTGAATATCAGCTACTCAAAAAATAACTGCTATGCTATGCAATACTGTCACAATCTACGGACCATCACCTATTGTATCTGTTATATTGTGTAGGGCTTCTGAAATATAAGTAGTTACCCAGCAAGCTATGCCGGTCGTAGGATGTGACAATATGGGGCCGGACGTGTTCCGTGTCTAGGTTGTATGTGGTATCCCAATTGCGTTCCTCATAAACAAAGCCTGGCAGCATGATATAGCCCAACTTTGCTACTGTCACCGTCAACTATTCCTGCCCCCACACAGGGTACATGCACATTATGGTGTTAGTTACGTTGGCCTGATTCCACACTGTAGCAGCAATTATTGCCTGTATAACAACATGTATTCACACAGACATATATATCGCAATACCTATGATTTTAACCCCCCTCTTATTTTCATAGCATGGTAATGTTTGTTTGTATCATTCTTTGAGCTGGGCGCACTATATATTTATTTAAGCTGTGCTCTTTCTGTGCGCGTACCTGGCGCGAAGCATTCATGGTGTGGAGGTACCTCTCTTGTCACAATAAACACGCCCTTGTGACATTCAGACAAAATTTGAATGTACTACTGTACATCACTGAGATCTTAGACAGGGCTGTTGTACCACGTTTCGTTGGTGATTTCTTGTATCAAGAGTCGGTAGCAACGTAGAGCATCAATCCCATAGAACATGTTATGGACAGTATGGGTCACAAAGATCCTCCAATACACAATCCTGATGGATTGGAACAAGCCATCCAAAAATACCTCAACGATAAATTCAAAGTCTGATGCAGTCAGTGATGAGGAGGGTCATCGATGTTAGTGTAGTTGGCGGAGGTTACACCCAATATTGACATTGTGCTCGGTTATTCATACTTATGTGGTCACTTGTCCTAGTTATACGACCATAGTTATCAGCATTATAATGAGTCATTTTTTTACATTTTTGCTATGAATAAACAATTTTTTTTCTTTTTGCTTTGATATCCCCCATTTAATTATTCTTTGGGGATCAGTTTATCTAGACAGTAAGTTATATTTAGGCTTGGATATGTTCCTTAGCTATGGTTACTTGTAACCTATTTACACTATGACAAATATGGTGTCGCGATATTATTTTTCATGTGTATATGTGAATTGCTCAACTAACAATGATCCACTTTGACCGTATCTTCATAAATGTATACATGGAAGTTTTCTTAAACAATGATCTTAGCATTGGTAGTCAAACAACGATTAGGTCACAAACCTACATAATACTGATATATCCTTATGCAATAAAACGCGATGTTGAAGGACAAGCTGATCAACTCCTACGTCTTTAATCTTCATAGCGACTCAGTGAATAGAGAGTTTTCTAAAAAGATGTTTATTTTGTGAAAGTGTCACTATCAGATTGGTGATACAGTGTATAATCTTAGACATTGGGTCAATAACATGAGCTACTTACCATTGCCGCTCTGCAGGATCGTCAACAGAACCACCAAGCTGAAGCCCTTGGAAGTCATCCTATCCACGGAGTGTTCCCGTGTCCTTTCAGAACAAAGGATGAAGATTCCTGATGTCTGCTTAGATATCTGGTGGTGAAAATCAAATCAGAATGACCGACACAGGGTCGGGTGTGGCACATCAGGTGTGTATAGTGATCAGGTCTCTACACACCCACTGCGATTTACATCCTGTTTTAGACATGACTCCATTTGTCCGTGATGATATATCAGATAGCAATAGTGACGAGATAGTGTTGCTTAGCAACGAGGAAGTAAACTTTCACCTCGTGAGTGAGTTTTTGACGAGCCACTTAGCAATGTTACAGCCAGATGAAAAGCCCTTGTTATCGCAAGGTTGGTGCAGAGGGTAGATAGCACGTCACAATATGGCGTTATGATTTGATATGGTTATGAGTGAGTGATATTAGTTTTAGCAATATTCCTGCAATAGCATGTTCTGCAAAAGTTAGCCACATTGTGCCGCAATTTAATCACAACGAAATGGGATAGAATATTCTCACAAGTTTCACACCCAAATGACCTGCCTAGGAGTTCCAGGTACCAAACTCAAAACATTATTTCGGCATGAATTTGTAAGAACAATTAGATGCAAAACCTTTCATTCAACGTCAACAGGAAGGTCTGTAGGCCCAATTTCTTCATCAACAATCCTTGAAAAACAGCAAACTGGAACCATGTCAGCTTCATCTGAAGAGAGTGCCCTATTTGAAGAACTTAACCAACATCTTCCTTGCCAGAACTGGTGCCTAAACATGTATATTCTGAGACGTTTTAATGCTCTTCTATGACTGTTCGACAGTTCAAGAGAAGAATTTCAACTACCATATCGTGATTCAAGGTTTATACACCTGAGGATGCCTGAAATCCTTGACTTCCTACAACTAACCCGTTGGTGACTTAAAGAATTGACATCAGCGAATACCAGACAAAAGCAGAACCATCATTTTTCTTAGCAGAACTATACATTTGTCTGTGAACTCCAGGAAGTGATTTATAAGCCTGCAAAACTGAAATCTACATTATGTGATAATCAGAGCTCATCAACAGATAGAATACGTTTCCTGAGTTTTAACCCTAAATACACTTTTTGAACAACATGATATAATGATTTTAGCCACCTTAAAATGTGCGAAGACTGTTTGTTTCACTCTCATTACTTTATTGTCTTATACGGCCAGTCTATCACGATATCCTATGGATATTTTGGTCACTGTTGCTCTGGGCCCTTATTCTCGAAACGTTAGTAGACCTAAGAATTTTTAACTTTCATCGTAGCCAATGTGTTAAGAATGGGCTTAAGAAGTTCGTTGGGCTACGAACGTTTCGAGAATAGCTAGCCTAGCCTCAAAGTTGTAAATTCTTACATTTATCAACAGGTAAATGTTTCTGTCTGAATTCGAAATATGAACAACTAATATCTCCAGACATAACACGTTACATTTGGCCACTTTCTGAAAGGCCGTGTGAGTTCATATAAACACCCTATATGAACAACTATTATTGCATGAGCTGTAATCCTGTAGCTGAATATTAGCTGAAATATATAGTATCACCCATTCCACCATACATAGAGTTATCAGTTTCCTCTTACACATTCATCATTGACATTGAACATTGTTCCTTGTTGCTGCCGATAGACACCTGTACAATATGTACTTCCTCTCTCTTTATCTGGTTTTCCTCGTCCATGACAAATATGTTTCAAGAGTGATAGTACTCGTGAAGCAACCCATGCTTGTCGTGAGAGGCGAACACTATTTTGCTTCTAGCAGCATATTTCTAGAGTAACATAAACGTCTGCTTGTAAGCTTCGGGAACTGATTCATATACATCCAAACGATGCATAAGGTAAAACATATCTCCGAGCTTAGACCTGCATAAACATTTGCAGATGTTATCCAGTACGCACGTGCCCATTTTATACTGTTAGCCAGAAAACCATCATCATCACGCTTAGTGGAAGGTTGATCAAGTCTGAATATGTAACGCTACATCAGCTGCTGAGAGGGAGGTCATTCTGTGAATTAGTCTGGCTAAATACTAGTTAGCGAATCTGTAGGGTAACAAAAGTAGAACCAACCTTCCCTAAGCAGACTTAATCATGTGTGCATACGATTCAGGAAGTGATATATGTGGCCATGAAGTAGCGTTTTAAGTGTATCAAGATTGAGCGCATGTTGCATACAATGCTAAACACTTTAAACTCCATAACACTTCTCCAGTACAATATGGGTGGTGGGTAGCCTAGCGGTAACAGCGTTTGTTCATCACGATGAAGTCCAGGGTTCCATCCCCATGAGTACAACGTCTGAAGCTCAATTCTCATGTCTCCGTGATTTTGCTGGAAAACTGCTGCACGCGGTGTAAACGCAGTCATTCTTGTACAATCACTGAATATATTCATTCATTTATGATTGTTATCTCTTGACAATAAGAATACGAATGGAAACTGAAAAATGAGCTTTATCACTAACCTGTGATTCTCGGCATTTCGTTTCACAGGTAATTATTAAAAACCCTACATTAAAATTGTATGCAACCTAATAATTTGATCGGCATTCTAGACGCTGGTGAGCCAAAAATGAAACATTCAACATGGATGACAGCTTCTTGAATTTTTGCATAGAGCGACGTTTAAATGGATATTCTTACACCGTTATCAAGATAACTAGTGACTTCTATCTTGATACGGTGTAAGACTCTACATCGAAACGCCGCTTTATGCAATAAACAAGAAGTTGTCATCCATAACGTTGTACGTTTCATTTTTTACCCTAACCAAGATACACTTTGTTTGGTTGCTCACAATTACTATGCACTGGCATGGTTCAGGGTATTTCTTGTATATGTCCACAACGAATTGCGAGTTTAGGTTCGAACAGCCATTCATGATGCATAAAGATGTTCAATAGATAGCACATGGACGATACAACATGCACGCAGAAACAGAAATACATACACGGACTGACAAGCAGACATCATATATGATATTTTTTAATAGTTGTAGAATTAGAAGAACTAGAGTTGTAGAACTGTGTATAGGTTGTTGTAAACTAGAAATCGATTACTTATATAGAATTAATGACAAAACGTGTACCTGTCTTGATAACTAAATAAAAGATTGTATGAAAACAAAATGTACACAGAGCTGGAACACTTCCTCCAGGCATACAAAACATCTATTGATATAGAGACCGCTAGATTATTTGGGATGTCATAGCTTATGGCATATTTTTTGTCATTGTATATTGACCTCTTATCGCGTACATGTGGTTGGTGATCATTTTCCTCTTTATCACATGTACAGAGATACATATATAGTCCAGCGGATAATGGCATGATTTGTATGCAATTGTGCATTTACATGTTACAAGTGAAATTTTAGTTAAATTACTAAGAAAATAATATTCTAACATGTTTCAGATAGGGAGGCACTCAAAAATATGTTTTATTATTTTTGTATGAAGCTCCAAAAAAAATATTGTTAAATATTGAGCCACTGTTATTTGTTGTGTGGAAAGTACTAGAAATGAGGTGAAGTGAGAGTGATCTCCCCTTTGTTATGACTTTGCTATTATGTCATCAGTCAAGGTTACAATGATGTAATCAGTCAAATAGTCCTGTATAATTGGAAAATTTTACATTCATTTTACCAACATGGCAAGAAGAATGTTCATTGTTGCTGAGGAGACATGAATGGTGAGTAAAACTCTTTTCACTGTGTTAGTTATGTGCAAGGGACACCTAGGGGTTTCATCACTAACAAGTTGCAGGGACATTAAATACTTGACAAGACAAATAATGTATATCTTCTTGATTGGTATATAGTTTCAGAATTGTCTAAAACAAACAAATACCCAATTTACATCATTCAGATTACTTGGTATTTTTAAAAATAATGGTATCACAGGCTATGTAGAATTTACGTGTAATAATACTTCCCTTCCACTGATCTTATTTCTTTAGATGGAGGGGACTTCTGTTGAAAATGTTTGTTGAATTACAGTTTTGATGGTATTTCACTACCAATTAAGTAAAAGCCATATGTGGTTTATTTTCTAAAGACAGAATGGTTTATAAACAAAATAATGTCACTGTTATTTGGAAAATTTTAGCTTCAGATTTCAAAATCATCTAGGTGTACAAGTTCAAATCATGTCCATGATAATAACTAATTAGTGTAATATTTCTTTTATCAATATAAATACAGCAGGTTCATAAGTTATTCAAATTCTCAAAATATCAATCATGAGGATTAGGTTATGACAAGGACAGTTCATACTATCATGTCATGAAATTAATTATTATTTTGGTCATTTCTCCAGCTTTAGCTTTATTATTTTCCAGATTCCGTGGATGATGACTAGTCAAACACAATCCACAGATGCTTCCAAGATGGATTGGAGTTTGTGTGTATTTTGCCAGAAATGCACAAAGGATCCTGTTATCTGCCCTGCCAGTGCTAAGAACCAATCAGGAAACGGTTACGCCACAATGGCTAGTAACTTACAAGTCTTTTCTGAACTTGGACAGCTGCCAATGGACATAAATTTGAGTTGTTTTGGAGGTGTTATGAATATTTTCACCACCTTTGAATCTCACAGAGCACGCTGGCACAAGTCATGTAGTCTCAAATTCAACAATAACATGCTGCAGAGGGCAAAGAAAAGACGATTATCCAATGAACTTGAAACTTCAAACAGTAAATGCGGTGACTGCCTTTCCCCATCACAACATTGTGAAAGTAAAGTCGTAAGAAGTTCACCTCATGACAGGAACAAAACTGCAGATAACGGCAACCTTTGCTTTGTTTGTGAGCAGTCAGGACTGCAATCAGAGTTAAGGTGTGTATCAACCTTTCAAGTTGACAAACGTGTACGCGAATGTGCTTTGAAGTTGCAAGATAGTCAGCTGTTAGCTAAGCTCAGTACTAGGGATTTGATGGCACAGGATGCAAAATATCACCCGAGATGTCTTTCCAATTTATACAGAAAAGCAACCCAAAGCGAGGAACTTATACAGTCAGATGATATCAGTCATTCCCAAAGACTTAAAGAAGGTTTAGCTTTCGCTCAGCTTAAACAATATGTTGACGAATGTAGACAAGAAAATCTCCCTGTACTGAAACTGTCAACACTGTCTAAAGTGTATTCAAGCTATTTGAAATATCATGGCCTGAAATATGACATTCACAGCACAAGACTGAAGAACAAGTTACTAGATGAGTTTCCAGATCTCCAAGCTCATTCAAGTGGAAGGGAAACACTTTTGGTCTTCACAGAACATGTAGGGGAAGCTCTGAGAACCGTTCATGATCAGGACTTTGATGATAAAGGTCAGATACTCTGTAAAGCAGCTCAGCTTGTGAGAAAGGACATTTTGGCAATGACACACAAACCTTTTGCAGGAGCGTTTGATGTAAACTGCCAGACAGAGTCTATTCCACACTCTCTACTTTCTCTTGTTGAAATGATTCTGGAAGGAACAACCCCCTAATTCACAGACAACTGCTAGGAAACAAACTGCCTTATCACTTTCTCAGCTACTTGTTTACAACTGTAGTAAACGCGCAAAGGAAGGAACTACATCCCTTCGGCACAACAAGGATCGAGAGACACCACTTCCCTTGTATATTGGAATGACACTTCATGCCAAGACACGGAAAAGAGACTTGATTGACTTCATGTATGACTTTGGAATGTCTGTATCATATGACAGAGTGTTGGAGGTTTCCACAGAGGTGGCTAATGCAGCATGCAGGAGATACATTGAGGAACAAGTTGTCTGCCCATCAAAACTCAAATTCAACCTCTTCACAACATCAGCAATAGACAACATTGATCACAACCCAAGCTCAACAACTGCACAAGGGTCCTTTCATGGTACAGGCATATCCATCTTTCAACATCCAAGTAAAGACAATCAAGGGGTTGACAGAATGAAACCTTTAGATGTGAACTCCAAACCACAGTCAAAATCTGTGAGAGAGCTGCCTGCTTTTTATGAAGAGGTTCCACCAGTTATCCTGAAGAAAGATGTTTCATCCTGTCCAAAGACACCATGCTATCATGCTTCTACAGCTGTGAAACTTGATGACTTCATGCAGCAAGAAAATGAGTAAGTCAAGTTAAGTTCTTTCAGAAAAAAACTAAATTATGTTTCAATTATCATAAGCTTCTTCAACCTTCTAATAATATAAATATCATATAAATACTCCCTGACATCTTAATTGGTAAAAGTAGGAGAAAAACTTCCTTTACTTCTTAACTTGTCACTGTGAAGACTGTAAACTTGATCAAACTTTCACCTTTATATACCGTATATACATATCCACACACAGTATGCATGATAATTGAACATAAAAAAATATTCAAGGCTCATTTCTATTGTTTTCAGGTGGTTAACACATGTGGACACACTAATTAAAGAAAGGCATGCTGATCATCCTGATGTTTCATGGGCTGTTTACCATGCAAAGAAGCAACATTCAGATCAGATCATCAAGTCCATTTCTTCTCTCCTTCCACTTTTCACAGAAAATGCGGACTCTGCTGCAATGTTGAAACATGGCATGGATGTGATTACACAGGCAACATCTTACCTCAATCCCGGACAAACTCCAGTCATAGCTGCAGACCAACCATTGTTTGCCACAATGAAGCAGATACAGTGGCAGTATCCAGCAACACATGGTGAGGACAAGATGATAATAATGATGGGAGGACTGCATATAGAGATGGCGTTTCTGAAAGTGTTGGGAAACTGGCTCATGGACAGTGGATGGACAGATATGATAGTTGCAGCCCAGATTGCATCTTCTGGCAAAGCTGATTCGTTCCTTCGAGGATCACATGTCAGAAGGACTAGACGAGCACATGAAGTCACTGCTTGTGCACTTTATCATCTTCTTCTTGAGGCTCATGGAAAATCTTCAGCAACATTTGAAGACTGGATCAACACCAGATCGAAGATATCCCCAACATTCCACTTCTGGTTGATGGTTCTTAACTTGGAACTATTGCTCTTGTCATTTGTTGGATGTTTAAGAAGCGGAAACTTCTGTGAGTATATCAGACTTCTAGAAGCCATGACACCGTGGATGTTTGCCTTTGACCACACAAACTATGCAAGATGGATGCCAGTGCATATTCGAGACCTAAAGAATCTCAGTCATATTCATCCAAACACAACTGAAGAGTTCAAGAAAGGGAATTTTGTTGTTCACAAGACAGAGAGGGCTTATTCTGCAATCCCATTGGATCATGCTCATGAACAGAATAATGCAAGCGTAAAAGGTGATGGAGGTGCCATCGGTCTTACAGAGAATGCATCTGCCTTGAGAAGATGGACAGTTGGCGGTCCAGAAGTGAACAGAATTCTTGAAGAATTTGATGCCTCTTTGAATGTTCAAAGTATTTCTTCTGTTTCACACCATGAACAGAGTAGAGGAATGTAAGAATCATTTTACACAGATGTTAGTACTCTTACAGATGTAATCAGAGAGTTTGGAAGTCCTTTTCTTGAGCATGGACATGATCTTCTTGTAATATCAACAAGGGACATTGCTGCATCAGCTGTTGTAGAAACTCTGAATAAAATTGAACGCCTTGGGAGAGATCAATATGAAGACTTTGTCAAGGAGCGGTTCATCAAAGGTATTGCACTTTCAGAACCTATCAAGAAGAACAAACTGTCACTTTTGTCATCACCTCAAATAAAATCACAGTCATCCTCAAAGATGCAAGTTGTCAGCCTAAAGAATGACTGTAGTCTGTTCTCTCGCCTTTACATATCCTGTCAAACTAGAGAAGGCAATTTAGATGAGTTTTTCAAGCATGAGAATCAAACTTGTCCACCATCACTCTCACATCTTGGTATGCTTCGATCATCTGTTAAATCACAGCTTCTTCAGTGCCTGGAAGATGTTTCCTGTCCCACAGTGAACAGACCAGACGTTGAGGTAACAATACTAGATGGAGCAGCAGTTGTGAATATGATGAAACCTGGAGAACATAAGACATTTTCATCTTTCAGTGAGGGAGTGTTTACTAAGTATCTGGAAAACCAGCTGCAAAACACAACAAGACTTGATATTGTCTGGGATGTGTACAAGACAGATAGTCTAAAGGCGAGTGCAAGAAGTAGGAGAGGCCATGGACAGAGAAGGCGAGTTGAACCACATTCCTTCATTCCTCACAACTGGAAAGAGTTTCTAGGAAGTGACAACAACAAAACAGAATTGTTCCAGTTTCTTGGAAAAGAAGCCATGAAAACCAATACTGACAAACTGATCATCAGTACTGTGAATGAAACAGCTCTCTCAAATAAGCCATATGATGTTTCAGATCTCTCACCATGCAGCCATGAAGAAGCAGATACCAGGATGATACTGCCCTTGTCAGAAGCCAACAAGAGAGGATTCCTGCGATTTATGATAAGAACAGTGGACACAGATGTTGTTGTGTTAGCCATTTCATCAGCAGCAGTTCTCGATATCTCAGAAGTGTGGCTTGCCTTTGGTACAGGAAAACAGTTCCACTACATACCTGCACATGAAATAGCCGCTTCATTAGGTCCAAGGAAATCACTGTGCCTCCCTCTCTTCCACAGTTTCACAGGATGTGATACTGTATCTTCCTTCAGTGGATGTGGTAAAAAGAAAGCTTGGCAAGTCTGGTTTCATCTCGAGGAGGCAACTGATGCATTTGAATGTCTGTCCAAGCATCCTGATAAAGTTACAGATTCTTTGATCAGCACACTTGAACGTTTCACAATATTGATGTATGAAAGAACAAGTGACCATGTGAATCTGAACGAAGCAAGAAAGTACATGTTCTCTTCGAAGGGTAGAGCAATAGAACATATACCTCCAACATCTGCAGCTTTCAAAGAACATGTTAAGAGAGCAGTTTATCAGGGAGGACATATATGGGGACAGTCAACCATCCGTTGTCCTGATCTGCCTGATCCATCCAAATGGGGTTGGCAACGCAATGCATCCAACATGTGGGAGCCCTTATGGTCAACAATACCAGACGTGTCAAAGACCTGTCAAGAACTGTTGAAGTGTCGCTGCACCAAAGGATGTTGTGGCAGATGCAAGTGTCTCAAAGCTGCCCTCAAGTGCACTGCACTGTGTCTTTGTGGTGGAGACTGTGCCCAATAATGTGGTCATATGTTGCTCTGAGTAGGTAAGTGAAGAAATCCCCAGATGAATATTATTCATGGGAATCTGGATTAGGTTTACGCTGACTCCCAGTCTCATGGAAAATGGTGGCCAATTAAGGTTTTCAATGTTTCGACATGTATCGAATGGTACAAGCAACATACATTTATCTGCCAAATTCCATGTATATTATATGAAAATTGTGGAATTGACATTGAATCTAAGTCTCTGATGGTGTAATTTGAGTGGAAAATGGTGGCCATCTTGAATATTCAATGTCTCCCTCTTATCCCTCTCCCTCTATATTATCTTCATAGTACAAGCAACATAACTGGCAAATTTCATGCATATTGTGTGAAAATTGTGGAATATACATTAAATATAAGTCTCTAACGGTGTAATTTTGAGTGAAAAATGGCGGCCTTCTTGAAATATGGCGGCCATCTTAAATTTTCAATGCCTCCCTCTCTGTATATTATCTTCATGGTACAAGCAACATAACTGCCAAATTTCATGCATATTGTATGAAAATTGTGTAATATACATTGAATCTAAGTCTCTAACGGTGCAATTTTGAGTGGAAAATGGTGGCCATCTTGAAAAATGGTGGCCATCTTGAATTTTCAATGTCTCCCTATCTGTATCTAATTTTTATAGTACAAGCATCATATCTGCCCTAATTCATGCATCTTGTATGAAAAGTCTGGAATTTACATGGAATCTAAGTCACTGACGGTGTAATTTTGAGTGAAAAATGGTGGCCTTCTTGAAATATGGCGGCCATCTTAAATTTTCAATGCCTCCCTCTCTGTATATTATCTTCATGGTACAAGCAACATAACTGCCAAATTTCATGCATATTGTGTGAAAATTGTGTAATATACATTGAATCTAAGTCTCTAACGGTGCAATTTTGAGTGGAAAATGGTGGCCATCTTGAAAAATGGTGGCCATCTTGAATTTTCAATGTCTCCCTATCTGTATCTAATTTTTATAGTACAAGCATCATATCTGCCCTAATTCATGCATCTTGTATGAAAAGTCTGGAATTTACATGGAATCTAAGTCACTGACGGTGTAATTTTGAGTGAAAAATGGTGGCCATCTTGAATTTTCAATGTCTCCCTATCAGTATATTATATTTATAGTACAAGCATCATATCTGCCCTAATTCATGCATCTTGTATGAAAAGTCTGGAATTTACATGGAATCTAAGTCACTGACGGTGTAATTTTGAGTGAAAAATATCTTGAATTTTCAATGTCTCCCTATCAGTATATTATATTTATAGTACAAGCATCATATCTGCCCTAATTCATGCATCTTGTATGAAAAGTCTGGAATTTACATGGATTCTAAGTCACTGACGGTGTAATTTTGAGTGAAAAATGGTGGCCATCTTGAAAAATGGCGGCCATCTTGAATTTTCAATGTCTCCCTATCAGTATATTATATTTATAGTACAATCATCATATCTGCCCTAATTCATGCTTCTTGTATGAAAAGTCTGGAATTTATATGGAATCTTAGTCACTGACGGTGTAATTTTGAGTGAAAAATGGCGGCCATCTTGAATTTTCAATGCCTCCCTATCTGTTTCTTATTTTTATAGTATAAGCAACATATCTGCCAATTTTCATGCTTGTAACATTAAAATGCATAATTATACCATTATCCGCTGGACTATGGTGCAGACCGTCCATAGAAGCATGCCCGAAATATTCAAGCAGTTGATGTTAAACATGCAAAGTTGGGAAACGTAAAAAGCATGGAAGATCAATGAACAGCAACAATGCACAATAGAATGTCCTATTAAGTCAGTGCACTCACAACCCGTGAAGATCCGGCTTAGAATTGGTCTTCAGTAATCCATACTTGTCAGAGCCGACTAACGGGATCGGGTGGTCAGGTTCGTCATTATATTCCAATTGTGTAGATCGATGACCATGCTGTTGATCACTTTATTGTCTGGTCCAGACTCGAATATTTACAGACCCCGCTATAATATCGCGGACTTCGGCGTTATTCAACAAACAAGCAGTGAACTCAGGAATGTCCAGTGTTTGCCTGGGCGGAAATATATTTGGGGTGAGACCAGTCTAACTGTCTAATTTCAAGAAAAAAGTGCATGAAACGAGCAGAAGAGCTTGTGTTTTCCGATAAGTCCCCCAATAACGTGGGGCACATAAGGGAGGTCACTAAAAAGGTCAATATTTTGTACCAGCGCACTCATCAATTGATGCCCGATTACCAGTATCGACTTGTGCAATACGACCTCGGTGTTTACACCTTAAGTTTGACTTGCCATTGCAAGCATATGAGGCGGATATCACTGAAACCCCTTCACAATTCTGGATTGGCTACTGGACCATTAACATAATAAAGTAGCCATTCAAACAAAATGTCGGCCCAACCTTGGTATGTCAGACCATAGTATTTTAATTGATACCAAACAAGTGTAGAAATAGTGATCTTGGATACAGGAATACCTTTGCTACCTCAAACAGCACGTCTGCTACTTTAGATCGTCCAGCGACGTTAAGCTGAAAACATGATGGGCAACCAAACACACTTTTTATCACAGACCTATTTATTCTTTGTCACACGCAGAAAAAACTTCTCTCTCTCTCGCATTTATCGATTTGGATATTGGTTTCTTTCAGATATTCTGTTTGCCTAGAACTTCATACAGGTACGTTAATGTTGACCAATTATGTGTATGTGACTTTGGATAATATAGAACCTCAGTAATGCCATATGGCCTATCGGAGTATTGACAGCAAACCAAACACATTGTCAGCAGATAAACTGAAAGAAAGCAAATAGAGTAGCAGGTGAAATCGAAAATGGTTTGACTAGATTCCTCGTATTATATAACTGTCCATCAGTTCAGTCAAGCCTGTGTGAGAGACAGCACGATATGTTGGTGCAGCTGCTGCTTTCATTGAACTGGAAGTCCGTTCTTGTTTTTCATGATCATGATCTAGGTGAGTTTTAAAATTACGTGACTGTGTTGAGTTTCAGTAATTCTGTGAAAGATGTTAGACACTACATGTTCATACTGGATTATCATACCCAGTGACCGTGTCTTGTCTCGTTTACGAAGTAGATGCACCTTTTCCCATCTGACTATCTGACCATGCAGGGCACCTGTTGCATGTTATTACTGAATGTTCCGGGGCAAGTAAAGAATTCAGTATCCACTCAAGCACAGTTATCAATCACCTAAATTTCACAGAGCTATGTTGGTTCAGCTGCTGCTTTCATTGAACTGGAAGTCCGTTCTTGTTTTTCATGATCATTATCTAGGTGAGTTTGAAAATCGTGTTCAAGAGTGAATTAGTGAGCTGAGTTCATCTCCGCTGTTTAAACAGTTCCAGTTATGACACGGTCCGTCAGCATGATGTCGGGGAAGGGCCGAAGCGAGACAGGTCTCAGGTGTGCTCCGCTTTGTCGTAACCCACGGGTTGGAGTATTTTGTGGTCAACCCTAGAAACCTGATCGGATGAACAGGGATTCCAACCCACATTCATATGTTTCTAGGGAGCCCAGGACACTCAAAACTGCAAATTGTAGCCACTTAATATCTTGAACGTCTTGAATTTCAGCAATAGCTACTTGGCCTTAATTCGAGTTTTGCAGCTAATATTGTCTTGTAAAGGTTCAGTCTGTTCTTCCTTGTTTTACCTTGGTTTGACAGAAATAGGTTTATTTGATTGTCCCCGGTGACAGCAGAGCGCTATGTTGGTGCTACTGCTGCTTTCATTGAACAGAGGTTCTTGTTTTACATGATCATGATCTTTGCGAGTTTCAGCAACTAACTGTACACAGGTACGAATCCCACGAATTGATGTGGCAATGCAAGACACTGCATTTTCATACTAAATTGCCATAACTTAAGACCGTTTCAGCAAACTGCGTTTTGTCTCATTCTTGAGGTAGATTCACCCTTACCTATCTCACCATGCACATTAATTATTCCATGTAGATAATGCATGTTATGAGAGCAAATAAAGAATCCACTCAAGCACAGTGAACAATCATCCCAATTACTTGTTATAATTAATAGAACAAGTATTAAGAAAAGAGTATTTTTCTGGTTGTGGTCATTGTAAAGAAACTTATACAAATGGCCCATTCAGTTATATAGTCCATGTTTTCCATGTCTTCTTCCATAGGAATGTACAAAATCATTACAGGGGGTGCTTAATTAACGTTTAAGAACGTTTATCTTGGTGCCACAGTATAAATATGCCGATGCTAATGCGCATTAAGCACAAACAAAATGTGAGTTGTCAATGGATTATTGCTGTGAATGGGAAACACATATGATTAGTGAGTTTCTTTTGATGCTAAAAATATTGCGAGGATTTATTGCAAATTGTACTCGGCATTTGTTTTTACTTTGGCATTTAGTTGGCTAAGGTTTGTCTAAGCTTCGATGAGGTGTAAGTATTGTGTGATTTAATTATGTTATCTGTCCAAAACTTTGTGACTAATGTTATATTACGACTTACAGAAAACACACTCTCATAATAGTACAGTACAACCAGAAATTATTGAGAATTTAAAGACTGTAATGGGGTTTTTTTTCACTCATTTCTCACGTATTAAATGTGAATGTTAGCAGAACATAACTCCAGATTCAAAGACAGGTGAACAGTTAGTATTTTGTCAAGTCACCATGGGCAGCAATGCAGGCTTCGATGCGGCGGGGCATACTACTGATCAAAGAAGTTAGAAAGTCGTGGTCCATGCTGTCCCAATATCGGACCACCTCTTCTTTCATTTCAGCAATATTTGTCAGATTTTTCTTATTGACACTTTCCTCCATATGTCCCCAAACATTTTCATTGGATTTAGGTCAGGGCTATAGCTTGGCCAATCTAATAATGTCATAGTTTAGGTCCGAAACCAGGCCTGTGAATGCTTTGAACGATGTTTTGGGTCGTTGTCCTGCTAGAAAATCAAAATATTTCCATAGAACACGTGAGCAGATGGAAGTTAATGTCCCTCGAGAATATCTGTGTACCGCTCCCTGTTCATATCCCCTTCAAATACACAGAGGGGCGTTGCCCCTTACACAGATATGCCACCCCACGCGTTAAATATTGGACTGTACTTTTGGCGCTGATACAAAGGTTTTTCAGTTTGTTTGGTCAAGAATTTCAGTGTATTAGGCAACAGCGTCAAAGAACTTTCATCTGAGAAAATCCCATTGTCCCAGTTAAAATTTCTATGCTGTAAGCACCAGTTCAAACTTCGCTCCTTTTGTTCAGGTTTCATGATCGGTGATGGAATTCCTCGACTTTTCTGCCAACCTATTGCATGCAGCTCAGTTCTAATTGTCTTCTTACAGACAGCCACAGTTCCTCTATCCATCATATCCAGCCTTAAGTTTTCTAAACTCATTCGTTTGTTTTTAGAAAAAAGAATACCAATCCGCCTCCTGTCACCGACAGTCAATTTTCTAGGCGTACCTGCGCCTCCCTGGTGCTCAATGCCATATCCATTTGCAATATTTTTCAAAACACGATAAACAGTGGACAAAGGGATGCCTGTTCTACTTGAAATCACTTTAGCTGATCTGATGTCCTTGTTATAATACTCTAAAATCAACAATCAATAATACTCTAGGATGACTGAAAATGTCGTCTGCTAGCAAGTAAACAAAGGGGGATAACTCTTCACAAACTAATGAAAAAGGATCAACGGAGTTGTCTCTCTTGAATGAAACCAAGCACTTGATAGCTGGTCAAGGTTGTTTATACTAGAAATCCAATTAAACATATTCCTAAAGTTTCAATAATGTCTGGTCATGTGTATGTGTGTATGTATGTGTGTATGTATGTATGTATGTATCTCTGTATGTATGTGTGTATGTGTGTATGTATGTGTGTATGTATGTATGTATCTCTGTATGTATGTGTGTATGTATGTATGTATGTGCTGTATGTATGTATGTGTGTATGTATGTATGTATCTCTGTATGTATGTATGTGTGTATGTATGTATGTATATCTATGTATCTATGTATGTATGTATGTATGTATGTATATCTATGTATGTATATGTCTGTATGTATGTATGTATGTATGTATGTATGTATGTATGTATGTATCTCTGTATGTATGTCTGTATGTATGTATGTATCTGTGTATGTATGTGTGTATGTATGTATGTATCTCTGTATGTATGTATGTATGTATGTATGTATGTATCTCTGTATGTATGTATGTGTGTATGTATGTATGTATGTATCTCTGTATGTATGTATGTATATGCATCTCTGTATGTATCTCTGTATGTATGTATGTGTGTATGTATGTATGTATCTATGTATGTATCTCTTTATGTGTGTATGTATGTGTGTATGTATGTATCTCTGTATGTATCTCTGTATGTATGTATGTGTGTATGTATGTATGCATCTCTGTATGTATCTCTGTATGTATGTATGTATGTATGTGTGTATGTATGTATGTATCTCTGTATGTATCTCTGTATGTATCTCTGTATGTATGTATCTCTGTGTGTATCTCTGTATGTATGTATGTGTGTATGTATGTATGTATCTCTGTATGTATCTCTGTATGTATGTATGTATCTCTGTGTGTATCTCTGTGTGTATCTCTGTATGTATCTCTGTATGTATGTATGTATGTATGTATGTATGTATGTATCTCTTGTATCTCTGTATGTATGTATGTATGTATGTATGTATCTCTGTATGTATGTATGTGTGTATGTATGTATGTATGTGTGTATGTATGTATGTATCTCTGTATGTGTGTGTGTATGTATGCATGTCTGTATGTATCTCTGTATGTATGTATGTATGTATGTATGTATCTCTGTATGTATCTCTGTATGTATGTGTGTATCTCTGTGTGTATCTCTGTGTGTATCTCTGTATGTATCTCTGTATGTATGTATGTATGTGTGTATGTATGTATGTATCTCTGTATGTATCTCTGTATATATGTATGTATGTGTGTGTGTATGTATGTATGTATCTCTGTATGTATGTATGTGTGTATGTATGTATGTATCTCTGTTTGTATCTCTGTATGTATGTATGTGTGTATGCATGTATGTATCTCTGTATGTATCTCTGTATGTATGTTTGTGTGTATGTATGTATGCATCTCGGTATGTATGTATGTGTGTATGTATGTATGTATGTATGTATCTCTGTATGTATCTCTGTGTGTATCTATGTGTATATGTGTGCTCTCGCGTGTACATGCCCGTGCGTTCGTGCGTGTATGTATGTAAAAATAGTAATATACAGTTGAGTATGATTTGGAATGGTCCAATGTGTCTGTACGTTACCCACGCACATTTACTGTTCACACTAGGTTATATGAAAAACACATGTGCAGGGGAAAACTGTATTTGTCAAGCAATTGATCGTCAGCTTGTGTCAGCTCGTGTTAGAATAAATGTTGCCAGCTTTGCATTAGCCCAAATCAATATTGATATGCATAAGCAAATCATGGGGATGAGTCGGACAGGATCAATCAATCGGGTGATTAGTCGACAGCTTAATATGAGCTAAAGATCAGTGCATAGAATTCAAAATATGTACCAGAAATAATGGCTCACCCAGGTTGCCGACGAAACACTACACCACGTGAGTGAGTGAGTGAGTGGGTGGGTAGGTGAGTGACAGGGTTAGCGAGAGAGTCAGCGAGTGAATGGATGATTGAGTTTAATTTTACGCCGCTTTTAACAATATTCCAACAATACCAAAAATGGACCTCACAAATTGTACCCATATGGGGGAATCGAAGCCCGGTCTTCTGCGTAAAGAGCAAACGCTTTAACCACTAGACTACCCCACCGCCCTAAGTAAGTAAGTAAGTGTAGTGCTAAACTATATATATGTTATAGAGATATCCTTACATAAAGCCGAGTTGTATGATTGATGTTAGAAAAAAGAACGTTCATGCCACTTCACTGCGAATATATTAAATAAGACAGAAACGCGACCCTCAGTACCGAGTCATGGACATATATATCGTAGGATGAGCCCTACACGTCTGTCGCATCATCAATATGCTTTTATCATTAAACAGTCAAACAAAGTAATCATCGATTAAATCTTATCGTTGCCATGGGAACCTCATATGAACGGGTTTTTTTATCCTTTCAGATTGATAGGAGAATGATCTCACCATCTCCTAGCCGAACATTAAGTCTGTAGATAAATAGACTGTGCGGTAAAGAATTTGTGTAGATGAACAGACTCATTAGTACATGATACAATTTAGACACGATTCTGTTTAAACTGTAAGTTCACGAGTGTTTTGGACATCGTACTGCCCTATTGGATATTCATCTATATGTCATGGATCATGGTACCTTAAAAGGTCTGCGATTTGGGATCTGTATGTTTACAGTTATAAATAAAAGCGACAAAATCCTTTCAACATGCATAAACAATAACGCACCACTTTTAAAGATCTGTGGTGAACTGCTAGATATTAAAATAAGAATGATCACATTTTGGTACTACCTGTACTATCTGTCCCACGTATTGTACACGCATTGTATAAATATGCAAATACCAGTGATAAATGCATAAACGGGTCACTTTTATTCGAAATATTTTAGATTTTAGATAGATCTACTTTATGATTTTGCCATTTATGCCAAATGGAATATGTTTAGGCATGAATTGAGATAAAGAATCTGATAGTTTATGTACATCAATATAGAAGTGTATTACATGTCAGTATCATCTACGTAGATGTTAAACACTGTTTAGTCTAGGGCACCATTACGCTTTCACTCATCAAAGACATTTTAGAGTGCTTCGTAAATACATTTAAAACTGTAAATACAACAAATCAATATCACAAAGGGCTCTGTGAATATATTAAATATCGAATCCATAACATCATACCTAGTAATGTCCATGTACATGTATATAATGTTAAAACAGTCAAATAGACGCTTCAAATGAGCTGGTATTTTGATCACGTCCAAGTTCAGAGCGTATTTGTTGAACAATTCTGATCATTCACATATGTGGTGTTCTCTGTCCTTCCTAGTCGCTAATCGACATAGAAGCATGTAGCATGATCTGGAGTTAGTTGAGTCTGTGCTGCATCACTGCTCGTCGATATTGTGAAATATGACCATATGTTTGGCTCGAAAAAAAAGACGTATTGTGATAGTGAAATAGTGGTCATGCAATTAATTGGCATCCTTCTGCTGCACACCTGTTCCTTGCTCATGTCGACATAATTGTTTGCGAATGATATGAGTGGATTCAGTTCATGTCATCGACATTTCACAAGTGAGAATAGAAGCGACAAACCCCTTTTCCTATCAGTAAGAAGTATGTGCTAAAGGAAGAGTCAATCGTATAATTGTGACTATACCATGAGTAGGTATTTGTTTCAGCAGTATTGCAGCTGCACGATGTTGTTTGTAAACAGATCGTGTCTGAGCCCTGTTCTGTGTTCTACTTGGACCTATGTTTGGCAATCCATTTGCCAAATTGTATAACAAGAGGGAATAGTTCGATTTTCCAGTTGTTACTGTTCCATCTTGTTCATGATCATTCAGAGCCCCTATCCAGAGAGGGTAGCAGTTCCCGGTTGTTTATGCTTGTCAAAATGTGTGTTATTTCATTTTGCACTGAAAGACAATTCAACTGTTCAATTGAGTTTCACATTACAGGCCATGTTAAGTCATTACAGAGAGTATATATAAGGCACTCAGAGGAATTCGCACAGCATGTCGTATGTTACTTCTTAGTATTCTTGCTATGACGTTGACCTTCACCGTTCACTCCTGCCGGCTGTCATCCTTTTTCTTAAATTTGCTGAGTAATAGGTGCTTCTGAAGAGAAGGATCTTTTGTGAGGCAAATACCGATTAACGTGACGAGGTTGATATTTCCCATATTAGAAAACACGATTGACGAATTTTATTTATGATTTTACATCACTCATGGTGGGTTTTTAGCTTTTTAATAAATATATGCATCCAATTTGACATCATAATCGTGTCGGAATCTTACGTTCGAGAGGCTATCAAAACGTTTTGAGCCTAAACCACTTCTGATATGAGCATGATAAAAATAACTGAATGATATTGAAGAATGATTTATATCATTGACATAAACGTAATATTGACATGCACTTGTCGCTAGTTTCGGGTCACGGGACATGTGATCATAAATACCCTTATTGAAACGGCAGAAATGGATAAGCTTGAGTACAAAGCAATCATAAAGTTTTTGGTCCTCGTGGGCCATCCAGCGAAGCACACTGAAGAGCTATCCACAGTAGTACGAGTCACTACTGCCACGTGGCCTGAAACTAGCGACATAGCGTGTCCATATTACGTTTACGAGAGTAATATTACATGTTTTCTGTTATAGTGTGAACCAAAATATACAAAAACCCTGTTAACTTCCGTTTTGATGTATTAATAAAGTCCTTGGATTATTAAAAATATACTAGACCAGAGTCTTGCACAATAGCTGAAACTAGTAACGGTAACGTTTCTGTGTCATTTGATTACATCTCTGGTATAATGTCACTGATGTTAAGCTTTCGAATCAAACCGACAAAATGTCCTCTTATATGTTATATAACTAGCATATCAAATTTGCATACGTATGTTATTTGGGTATGGGCATATATGTTTATGTGCCATACACTTATAGATACTTTAGTTAAATGATAAATTCATTTATTAAATATAAGGTTGCCTTGATTGTTTACTGTCAACTACAAGAGGCGAATGTTGAGCTTTTGGAATTTGTTATTTACTTGGGAATTATGGATTGTTTGAGTGTGTGTGTGTGTGTGTGTGTGCGTGCGTGCGTGCGAGCGTGTGTGTGGAAAGGTTAAACATTCTAGAACTTACAAGATATATAATTAAGTGATAACATACTTAGCTTTCTAACTTGTTTCAGATATACAATTTACCAGCTCGTTGGAAACTTCAGGTATTTCCAGTGTTGACTATGACATCAGTTCCTTCACCGAACAACACCTGCTGACAATCCTGAGAGATGTGGAGAAACGTGTACAGCCTCGCTTCAATGTGCTTCTGTTCTGTGACGTCACTAGGACTGTTTCAGTTTTACGTCAACTGGTACGTCAAACCATATACATTCATACGCTTCGTTAAGAAGAAAAACGTTTTCATCGTGTGACTTATATCTATATCTCACTTGACGTCACCATGTATAGGAATAAATGCATCGTGGATCATGAATGAAGTGTTGCCTGAAAAATTCTCTTAGGCTAGTAGTGTGAAAAGTGTGACAGTGAAAAATAAAATCTGTTTTTTAAGAACTTCCATTGTATAAATTCCACTTGTTAATCCTCTGTGATTGTAGTAGGGACTATGGTTTAACTTTTACACAGGAAGTTTGTGGTACAATAAGTGCAACCATAACGTTGTCAACGTTGTCTTTGTACTTCGTTTTGAAATCCAGTCCAAAAAGGGAATGGAACTTTCTGTAGGATTTAGATTCAAGTAACGAATCCATTACACTGATGTATGGATTTGACAGAATTCTTTTTCTGCTGAAATACAGGACTTATGTCTGGCATTGTTTGATAAGTGACTTTAACAAATTATTTGATCAATCCGGGAATGTACCGGCGTAAACCGTTGTTCACAAAATGTGTTTACTCCCCCATTCATTTTGAAACACACATTTCACACCCACTCTGAAAGATATCAGGTTCATCGGTTCCGTTGGGCCCCTTGGTGGTAAACACATTGACAGCATCGATACTGATTTGACGGTTTGACACGAAACACGTTCATCTATCTGATTTCATTGTAAGACGTATCACGTTGATAACTGATTTATTTTTAATGTACCAGTCTCGAATCTGTGGAACAAGATCCAACTCTTCAGTTGACTGGTGTCACGTCTCAAGGGTGCTGGTTGTCGGGACATCAAATGACTTACCTGTACTCTTGGACAGCAACGTCCAGGCGGAGAATTTGGCATTGCTGGAACTGCCTTCATGTCAGGTAAGCTATTGCACGTTTGGTAGACCATACCGTCAAGATATGGAATGTTGTCAACAATACATCATTTTAAAGTTACGTCAAACTCAACACCAGTAGGATCCTGGGCACAAGTTTCCCCGGTGTCCCATTCTAGGTAACATGAACGGGTTGTACGGTATGTTATTGTGTGATTTGCTGTATTGTAGTCATCCAGCTCGCTGGATCACTAGCCTGGCGCTTTAGCTAGCTCGCCAACCGCGCCCCTAGCATGTACTAGCTAGTTACGTGGATATGTGCGCTATATAAATATCATAAATAAATATCATAATGTATCATGGATCACGACACAAGCCGTAAGTCAGCTGGCACAGACTCTCTGGTGTTACTTAGCAGAAGGTTTCCTCTGGAATTTCAAACAGTTAAATAAGTCACTGTTAAACTAGTGCATGGCTTCTTAATACCAGGTAAATTCTACAAAAGCGAGGATGTGGACACTGCTGTTCCACCCTGACGGACGCTCTTTCACGGACGTGGCTCTTTGCAATGAAACAGTAAGAAACCCTACGGACGTGTTCCCAAACGTGAAGCTTGGGTATAATGGACGCCAATTTACTGCCGTCATGAAGGTAGCAAAAGTTATGTTCATAGTAAATAAAATGTGTTTTTACCAACTGTCTATTGTCACCTATACATATTCTTAGAGCGACTAAAACCTTCCCTGATGTGCTGGTTACTAAGTTCAATGGAGTATCCAACAAAGGAAGGGTTGCCCTTTTTGACCATACTGTTCCCATGAAATATCCAGATGCTGGGAAGTAAACCTCCAAACCTTTACGTTTGCATGCAATTCATGTTGATAACCTATTTCCAATAAGACAACTAACAGGATCGTGTGGTGTTCTTGGCTTGATACATGTCATCGTATTCCAAGATGCCCATGATGTCAGTCGCTGAATTGTCGGGACCTTACTCAGCTGTTCAGAGATAGCCGCCATATACCTGAAATTGCGTCAAGCACTTCGTTAGTCCCCTTGAACCCCATCAACACATTGTTGATAACATGTTGCTGTGTCTCCTTAAGTCACAATGCACCAGGCATTTATGTTGTGAATGTGTCCCCTCGTTCGCACTTACAGGAAAACAACTATGGCTTTGGCCACATAGAAGTGAACAAGCGGAGGTTATTCGGGTTTTCTTTTCGTGTACTGAATTTGCTGGCTCAAGCTATGAACTTCAGGTGAGATTATGATTGAATACACAATCCCATTTAGAAAATGGTCCTGCAATGTAACATATTATATATTTGGCATTGTACTTTCTTTGTAAAGTACAGATTCTTGTACTTTTGTTTGCTTGAGTCCCATTTATTGATTGATATAGAAGAACGTGTTGTACAAAGAGTATCTGTCACATAAATAGGGCAAAACTATTTTACAAGTTACAAGCCGAACAGTCCTATTAGAAAGAAGCCTTTGGCGGACCACAAGAACTCAGTAAAACATAGAGATAAACAGCGTCCTCTGGGTCTCAGTGTGTATTGTGTAAAACGATTAGCGGTACTTTTTTGCTCAAAGTATGTTACTTATTCTCCTAAACTGTTGTAACAAGGTTTATTCATTTTCATTGAATTGTTAAATATCACAAAACATAAGACGTTTTTATTAGTTTCAGGATTATACCGCCGAGAGAAGATGACTGGGGCAAGGACGTTAATGGTTCTTGGACAGGCGTGTTTGGGATGCTGCAGAGAAGGGTAATTAGTGGCAGATAGTAGCAAATTACCAACCTGGGAAAGATAAATTAAATTCTGTGCTGACAGCTATCAATTAAGGTGGGCACCCAAGCAAGAACTACTTTCATCAGTGCAATGTCTGCGTGCTGAAACACTAGTGCCTTGTCTTTTCAAACAGGTGTGAAGGGTGTCCCTGTAGTGTGTGCTTCTGCAGGTGGTGTTATAGGGTGTTCCTGCAGGCGTTCCACAGGGTTTTCCTGTAGTGTGTTTCTACAGGATGTTCCAGCAGGGAATTCCTGCAGATTGACCATACAGGATTCTCGCTTTACCCTTTACCCTAAATCCTGTTAACCTTTGTGTTTTGACAATCATTAACAGTTTGAACAATGAATAAATATCAACAATTAGGTCATGGTATGTTTAAAATCTCTTTGTGATTGTTGTAGGAGGCTGACTTAGCATCGGACATCCTAACTATCCACAGTGACCGTGCTTCAGTTGCTGATTACATCCTGCCTCCGATTGGGGAAACCAAACAAGTGATCATGTACAAGAAAGAGGAGGAGGACTCGGGCCATCTCTTGATCCTTCTCCGGCCGTTCCAACTTCACGTTTTTGTTTCATTTGGTGTGTCTCTGATCACATGCATAATCTTCTTGTCCGCTATAAGAATAACCCACTATAAGGACGAATTCAATAACAATAAAAGTCTAACTTGGGCATGGACAATGGAGACTGCTGCAGCTACAGCATCTGACATTCTGGGAGCCACTCTGAAGCAGGGTGAGAAAATATTTTTCAGAACCTTTGGCTGGAAATATTCCTGTCTTTATTTTTTTTTAAAGTTTCCAGTATTATGTATCTACCTATAATATGATGAGTAAGTCATTTACTGAAGGATTCGTGGTATTTGTTTTGTGTATGACATTTGCAGTAATAAACTGTATACAAGTTATTTGCTGGGAATTTGATACATTTGAATTGTTCAATGTTCAATTTTTAAAATTTCTTTCCCAAATGACATCGCACTTGGGCATTAAAGAGTGAGTGAGTTTAGATTTAACGTCACATCGGCAATATTTCAGCCATATCGTGACGAGAACATACTTGACATTGAAATGGAATATATGTATACTATAAAAACCTGTCGGAAAAGGACAGTAAAACAACTAGAATATCACAATTACAACTAAAACTAGTGTGCAAAGTTAAAACTGATAGTACTATTTGGACAATACAAAAATATAAGCTGGCTAAAGATCGCCAACAACTGAAGGTAGATCACCATACTAGGGACCATGGGGACTTACAGTACCTTGCTACCTGCATGGACCCTAGTTTATATTGGCCAGGCATTAAAGAAAACTCATGGGTACGAATTAATGGTTATTGTAATGATTAAGGCAGTTTTCTCCCGGATAGTGACTTTACGGTGTGGACGAGTTTTATGTGTAACGTTTTACATACAGGATCAACCGTTAGATCATCACATGATTCGGAGCGGATCCTGGCCGCTGCATGGTGGATGTTCACAGCCATTATCTCAGCTGTCTACTGTGGGACTATCATGGCCATATTTGTTGTGAAAAAACACAATCCACCATTTTCCAACATGGCCGAGTTGGTAGCAAGACAAGACTACAAAATAGGATATGATATATCAAGCATCACAGAAAACTTTCTTCAGGTAAAAATTGCAGAATGGTCTTCCGCGTGACTAGGCTACATCACGTCCTATTACAGAGTGAGTGAGTGAATTAAGATTTAAAGTCACATCGGCAATATTTCAGCCATATCGTGACAAAAAACAAGTAATAATTCTACTGTACATAAAGGTAAATGTTTTAAAAATCTGTCAATGATGGACAGTAAAACCAAGTAGACAGTGAGTGAGTTAAGATTATCATGACTAAAAACAAGTAAATAATTTTAGAATGAATACAGGTAAAAAAAAAATTTAAACTGTCAGTGAAGGACAGTGAAATCAGCTAGAATATCACAGATATGAATATAAAACTAGTATGTAACTCTAAAACAGCTTAATTTCAGAAGACAATACAATATAAAAACAGGCTACATATTGCCAAGAACTGAAGGTAGATCACCATACTAGGGACCATGGGGACTTAAAGTACATTGCTTCCTGCGTGAACCCTAGCTGAATTTACACCATCCCTTCAGCTGCTAGCAATATAGATACATCTAGCCATACATGAAAAAGACACACATTCTACGATTAAAATGTTTGGATAGATTTTAAATTGACTCACCATACTAGGGACCATGGGTTCCTGGGTGGGCTCTAGCTGGATTTACATCATCCCTTCAGCTGTTAGCAACTGAGACAAATCTAGCCATATATTAAATAACACATTTTCAACGATTAAAAAATGGAGTTTAATTTACTGGAATGTTTTTGGACTTACATATCCTCTCAGGAGGACAATAATTTTACAGTACTTTAACCCCCTTGAGGATACAGCCACTTACAATCTGAGTTACTAATTTAAACTTCCAATCATAATTTTTTTATCTATTTACAAATCAGTTAACAAATCTATTTCTTTTAAAATGCAATCACTAAATGAGAACTGATATTAGTAAACAAATCCTTCATCGTTCGTGATTTGAAATAGTTATCCCTTGTGATGGAATATTCAAGACAGTCAAGCAAGACATGCTTGACCGTGATTATTTCATCAAAAGGGATGCAAAACGGAGGATCCTCACATTTCAATAGGTATGAAGACGACCTCTTCAAATCTAGACTGACAACCTAAGTAGGTATTACCAATGTAACGTTTTATTGCATTTAACTTATTTATGCCCACTTGGGTGTCCCACTTCTTAATCATACGGATCATCAGATCACGGATAGATAGTGTATGGAATGAGAAGTGCTGTCTCCGATTTGTGTAGCACTGCCTTGAAAATTGTGTTCACAGAAATGCCCACGTGGCTGGGTAACCAACACAGGACGATGTCGTATTGGCCTGTAGCAAGATCATTATATAATTCTATAATTTCTATTAAAAATGGATGTTTAGAAGAAAGAGTCTTGCGTTTGCTTCTGCTGTGAAAATAGAGCTGTTATTTGTCCCATTACAGAACATATATACAAAAACGTTTGAGTCCCATTTACAATTGGATCACATAAACACACGCACACACACGCATGTTTTTTTTAACATGGAAAGAATTAGATTTCTAAAGAATCGTCCCTACTTTATCAATTTCAGAATTCCAGACTGCCAGATGCCATGGCAGTTAAACAAAGAGTTCAAGAATTATCTACCACAGACCCTGATGTATTCAGCAGTAATGACACCAAGCACCTGCAAAGAGTCTGGAATGGAAAATACGCTTACATATCTGGCATGCTACTTACAGCATTAAGCAATGCCAACTGCAATCTAAATGTGATTGATACCGAATTTGGAAACGCTTTCATTGCATTCTATCTTCCGAAGTCTTCCCCTTACAAAAGAGACTTCGAAAAAAGGTGTGAGCCTATTTTTTAATTCGGTAACGTATCCGTCGAATCAACATTGTGCAATAAAAGGTTTTGTAAATACTGTTCTGAATATATTGTTCTGATATGTTCTTTGGAATGGTAAGGTGAGTGAGCACTTTGGAAACGGCATTGCGTAATCACACTTTGGACATAGCTCTGCATATTACAACACGTAACCCAGTGGGTCTTTTCAATGGGGATTAAAATGAATACATATTATTGTAAAATTGTTAATTGGACCACACATTTAAACGTTTAAGGCATTGGAATATAAATTCTGAGCATCCAAATCTCTCTTATCATCCGAAAATCAAACAAACAAGGGAGGTTAATCTCAATACATTCATTAATGTGTGACAGTCAATAGCATCCTCTTCTTGAAGTAATTTGTTTAATCTTGTCCTCATCAGCATGTCCTATCTCAGCGACAGTGGCTTCTTGCAGCGCTCCTATCAAGAATGGTTCCCACCAACTTCACATGACGGGTGCCCAGTGGAAGACTTCCCTAAACCCATGTCACTGATCAAGATCCACAGTATCTTCTTTGCTGGTGGAGGCGGAGTGGTGTGCAGCTTCGTGATCCTGGCGGCAGAGATTCTATGGTATAAGATGACGCAAAACAAAGATAGATGAAAGGGAAATGCAAGTCAATAAATGGGTATATAAGCAACCACATTTTAGTATGAGGAAAAACGTAATACCGTTTGCGATGGACTTCTACCTTGGTTTCTTCCTGAGAAGTAATATTAGAGAAGGAAAAACAATATTTGTTTCAGCATTTAACATTGTCTCATAAACGTTTATTGTTATACATTGAGCACATTTAACACTTAATACATTGGTAATTGGTAAATTACACAATCGTGCATCATGTGATATGAATATAATTGCTGAATATTAATCCGAATGTTCAATACAAAGGAACTCTCGATTTCCTTGGTCTGTGTGTGCCATTACGTTGGAAGGCTGTCCATCAGGGTCGATTCAGAGTAGATGTGTTGGTATTGCCCTGTGATCCTCATGTACATACAGGAAGCTAATGGATATTGCTGTCATTACAAATATGAACTAGTGCTGTATGAGGCTTCACGATGAGCAGTATTCAAGCTTCGCAATGTTGGAATGTGCATCTCTGAAGCTTTCGAACAGGGTGTTAAAAATGTTTTTTGCCTCTATAACTACCATGAGTGCTCAGAAACATTGCCTCTGTTCAAACTCTATAAATGGGATAGTCCACGTATTTTCAAAAACGTCCCTGTTCTTTCTGATAAATATATTATTTATCTGCTCAGTTATGTTCATTCAGTCGCTACACAAAATGTAGAGAGTCTTCCTTACATATGCTTTAAACACGTACAATATTCTCCGAGGCATACTGAGGACATGATGATTAAATACCTATCGGCTGAAGTCTAATATTGCAATAATGTTGCAAATGCCAATAAAGTATTGACATCCTGTTTTGTGTCTTTATGGGCTTCAAAATTACTCACAGTGTCATATGGCCATTGCGACCATGTAAATTACCTTATCCTGAATGACAGTGACAGTGACAGGAAACAGTTTAAGGGGTAGTAAAATGTCGAGAGCTGTGGGGGAGGCGAGTGGAATTAAAAAACATTGAAGGCATGATTCTTCGAGAATTTTCGGGATTAGAAAGGTTCCTAAAGGCTGGCTACAACTACAAGGAGTTCGAATTGGATACCTGTTTGATTCAGCCTTGTGTACACATATTTATGACGTGCATGTCAATTATTTATCAATGTTACAATTGTATTCACTTTTTATTAAAAAGGTAAAACTGGATGTTTCAATATATGATTTTTGATTATACATTATCTTTTGTTGTCATTTACAGAGACTGAACATGTCATTGTTAATCGTATGGTATGTATGTATGTATGTGTGTATGTGTGTATGTGTGCATGTGTGTATGTATGTATGTATGTGTGTATGTGTGTATGTGTGTATGTGTATGTATGTATGTATGTATGTATGTGTGTGTGTGTGTGTGTGTGTGTGTGTATGTATGTATGTATGTGTGTATGTGTGTATGTGTATGTGTATGTATGTATGTATGTATGTATGTATGTATGTATGTATGTATGTATGTATGTATGTATGTATGTATGTATGTATGTATGTATGTATGTATGTATGTATGAGATAGATAGATAGATTATCTTTATTTCCTCCAAACATATGAAGATTGTTTCATGTTACAACAGAGTGTCAAGTTGAATCTACAATGACTCAGTAGACAGTTAATTGTGCAGATATTTTAGAATGACAGACTGACATAAACTCAGCCACTAATAACATAACTTCCGCCCATTCTGTCATATTTAAGTTACCAAGTGTTGTACAAGATCCACCAAGTAAATCAGCAATTATTACATCGTCATCATTTTCCCAAAAGTCAACAAAATCAGATATTGATATAATATCACAAATCCTTTCAAACATATCATTTCTCAAATCATTAGGATGTGTACAGGACATAATAACATGTTTAACAATATCAGAAGCTACTATTCCACATATACACTCTCTGGATTCAATCTTTTTACAGCCAATGTGAATAATATGAGAGAGTTTGTAAAATTTAGGCTTTTTAATCAAGGCTAGTTCCCACAGTCTACTTGGATTAAAAGGCTCTCGGATAAGGCAATATCTGGAGAGATCCTCTCTCACTGCTATCTGATGACACAACAGACTCTCGTAAGCATCACAGATTCTGGATTTAACAATATCATTCCATTTTGCTTTAGTATATATAACCCCTGTTGTGATGTATGTATTAACAGCGTCAAACAAGCCATACTTGTTTACGAGCTTAACCATGTACAGGATAGGTGATGGGGATTTACCAATGGTAGTCATACATAAGAGTAATTAATTTAACTATTAAATAAAATATTTCATGTTATTTCGCCATCATTTGGGAGTACAGATGCCCAATATTGTCTAAGGCGCGTAATTCGCTGTCCAGAGTTGCCTCCCTTAGACATACCACATTTGTATCAGAGGTCCCCCCTTACTAAAGGCTTTGTCAGCACAATACCTATGCTCCAGACCTTTAACAATGAGGTTAACGTCTAACACTTCATTCATTTCCAGCTTCTCTACCTAAAGCGACATAGAACACATAGATCATTCACACCACAATCAGAGGGTGAGTATGTCTTCGGTCGTCAATGTTCTACGGCGTTTGTGCTATTGTCTCTCACATGAAGCTGACACGCCATGTTATAAACGTATGACTGCTCAAAGCGGCATTAACTGTAACTCGCGCTAGATGACATTGCATGCGTGATTACAGTGATTCTGTACCCATTCTACAACACCCTATTCTTCTGGCATACGGCAGCGCACATTCGTCACAGCTGCTTCAACACAGTTGTCATTCATTTGCACAGCAGCTACGAATACGACTAATTGATGAGTGAGTGAGTGAGTATGGTTTTCACCGCTTTTAGCAATATTCCAGCAATATCACGGCGGGGGACACCAGAAATGGGCTTCACACATTGTACCCATGTGGGGAATCGAACCCGGGTCTTCGGCGTGACGAGCAAACGCTTTAACCACTAGGCTACCCCACCAACGCCCCGACTACTTGATACCCAACTTACATCGTGTAGTATATGGTCATTATTTTACCGTTTAAATACACACCTTTACTAAATTATCAACAATGCAGGTAAGATTGAACAGCCCGAGCGAGAGTGTCGACCTCCGTCGTTTGCGACTGATAAATTCTGTATATTCTGTACATATTCCATGTAGTTATGGGGTGAAGAATTATTTCGAATTATCCTTCGTATTATGTATAATGTGTGTGTGTCTATATAATGCACCAACTATAAACGCAAATCTCTTTTCCACGTCCACAAGTAATATATATAATCTGCTCAAAGCTGTGTCGGTTGTACAATTCTTATAACATCATTAATATGTATATTACAGCTGTACGAAGCGATCTGTAAACAATCGAATCTGAACCAACAATCCAGTGACTGACAACATGAGATACGATGACAGAGCATGTGTTTATGAATCAGAAAGTCATGATATCAGGTGTTCACGAAAAGGTGAGCCTATCCTGCCCCGCTTGTGGCAATCATCATAAAACATATGCAAAGTCTAATCATTTGTTCACCTGAGATTATTCGCGAACGTATGGTATAAGTCTTTTTTGTCTCTCGTGTTATTTGTCTACATAACAAGATAAAGTGTCTAGTCTAGTCAACTGTTCACCTTAAAATATCAGGAACGCAAAATAGGGAATTGCATCGGACATATCTGATGCGTCAAATTTTTAAACATCCTCCACAAAATTATCACTGATGCATCAAATAACTTTACCTTTGCAATATTCCTACCTCGACAAGAGCCGTAATACGGGTTAGAATTGGTTTTAACCAACGCGTGCTTGTAAGAGGCGACTTTAACGGGATTGGGTGGTCAGGCTCGCTGATTTGGATGACACATGTCATCGTATCCCAGTTGCGTAGATCGATGCTCATAATGTTGATCACTGGATTGTCTGGTCCAGGCTTGAGTACTCACAGACTGCCGCCATATAGCTAAAACACTGCTGATTTCGGCGTTAAACAATAAACGAAACAATAAACGTACCTCGACGAACCTTACATTATACGGGGTTGATGTCACTGTGGTTGAATGCAAATGATAAACATCTGTGGAATGTACATTTATATAGGGCTTTTTCATTTGCAAATGATGCAGCATATACTTGTGTATAAATCCTCCGCTCATTACGCTGGAAGACCCAGGCTTCATTCTCCTCGTTAAACAGCATGTGAAGACTACACTTTATCACCCCTACTGTTATATTGGTAAACTAGTGCTTAAAGCGGCGTAAAACACAACGCATTCCCGCAGATGCAGTTGTGAGATTAATTGCTGCTGTCAGATGAAGCGCGTGTGAGACGGAGGGTTATATTGCCCGGCTTGTCTCGCATGGATACAAGATGAATGTATTTTCCCGAACATGTGTTGTCCAGACATTACCTTCTTGCTCAAGACTTTACTGAATGCTAAGTCCATGGATGTATAGTAATTTTATCATTTAAAGAGGAAAGTCTAGATAGCAAAGACGACAGTCTGTTATTTATATTGTTTTTAGAAATTTTCAGTTATACTATTAATTATTACCTTGAGACTTGTGCTAGTCCATCCAGACATAATCCACAGTAAAATGCAATTGATGCGTAGAGGGTGCCAGTGTATGTGTGTGCGTGCGCGCGCGTGTATGTGTGTATGTGTATATCCCTCTGTGTGTCACTGAGGTTGTTCCTATTCACCAGAGGTAACACGTTAGCCAAGTCATTCAGCGTTAGCTTGTCATGGCAGAGCCCGGGTTCCATTCCCCAAATTCGTGAAGACAGTTAGTGCCGCTAACGGGTTATTGCAACATATTGCTAAAAACGGCGTAAAATAATATTCACCCTGGTTATCCACCATTCCATCAACTGTTGGATTTCAGTATAAACCGTATGAGCATGTTTTGTTCTACATAAGTTATAGAGCTCTGAGAAAAAAATCTTGAAACTTGATATTTGGTTAATGACACGCACACGTATTGCACGTAATGCTCACCTTTAATTGTAGCACATGCTCACTTTTAATCTAAAATCAATGTTTGGTGCGCTTGAAGGGTAAATATAACCATACGAACATAAATAACTGTGACTATGATGTGAATATAGATGGCTATATGGATGATGAAATCACTGGTGTTACGATACTTTCTTTCATGTGTATACATGTAGTTTCTGAAATCATAGGTGTTGCGATACATTTTTCCATGTGTATATCCAGCACTATCTAGAGCAAGCCAGCGATCTCTAGTCTACTGTGAAATCAGGATGAAACAAGAGGAGAGAAATGTTTTGAGTAACAAATAAGTCGAGGATTTTTCAGTAATGTGGAGATTCAGAAGTAGTTGCTAGTATCTTGGTTTGAGGTTAATTAGCAGAGCACTACGTAAGTGTGTTGTTGAGAAATACAAGTCGATACTATCTCACCATATCACTCCTCACACAGGAGCACTAACAGTACTAATAGGACAGATGGCGGAACATGGTTTTTGTTGGTCTCTTTTTTCATTGCCATAATATCTATGTCAATTACCTGCGCCATAAATCTTTTTCTTATGGAGCTTGTATGTCTTGTCTAGACGACTGTGTAACCGTCTTATTCTTATAGGAGTCTTGATACAAATATGTTACAGCGCTTAGCTCTGCAATTCTTACTGGAATATGTCTAACGTTTATATAAGGAAGATTTCAGCGTTAAAATCACAATACCTTTATATGCACTCTATTTACATAATAATTAAGTGAATGAGTGAGTTTTAGTTTTACGCAGCACTCAGCATTATTCCAGCTATATGACGGCGGTCTGTAAATAATCGAGTCTGGACCAGACAATCCAGTGATCAACAACAGGAGCATCGATCTGCGCAATTGGGAACAGATGACATGGGTCAACCAAGTCAGCGAGCCTGACCACCCAATCCCGTTAGTCGCCTCTTACGACAAGCATGGGTTACTGAAGATCAATATTCTAACCCGGACCTTCACAGGTAAATTAAGTGTATGGTATGTTTGGGGTTGCAATATGGAAGCTGCGGCGGCTGAGTGGGTAAGGCGCTGACTTTGTGTGCTGGCGATTAGGTAGCTGGCCGTGAGAGTATGGGTTCGAATCCCTGATGGGATTTAATCTGACAACAGTACTTAACATCGGTAATCCCCAACATAACGTATGTTGCATTTGACCACTTTCTAAACGGCATTGTGCATTCACATCCAGTATTGTACTCCTCTTGTATATTGTACTCCTCTTGTATATTGTATTTAATTAACTCAACACAGAGAGCCGAACCATCCCACTTGCACTGGGGCTTACAACACTGAGGATGAAGAAGCAAGTACGCGGAGTACAAGGAGGCAAGTGGCATGGATACACAATATATCCGAGATTCCAGCAATGAATCCCTCGACTCGCTACAGGAGTGCTGTAAGGGCGCTGAAGTGTGCTGTATAATTCTTATCCCATACTGAGCGGCGTTGTGTTTTCCACGGAAACAGACGCTACTAGTATCAGTGAAGCTAAATCTGATCGAACTGATATGACCTCTACAGAGAAGAGAGCCGTCTTCATTTATCAGATTTCTTTGGTCTACATCATTGTGTGGAAGAACGGCTTAAAGGAAGACATCGAGGTGAAAACAAAGCTTAGTAGACCTGACGTATCACGTGACCTTAATACGTCATTTTTGTATTCCATTTATGACAGAACACAACTGTTTTAAGGATGGATAGCAAAATATGGATGAACGCCTTCTTTATTTCAGTGAGTTTAGTGTTACGCCGCACTCAGCAATATTCCAGCTATATGGTGGCGGTCTGTACATAATCATGTCTGGACCAGACAATCCAGTGATCAACAGCATGAACATCGATCTGCGCAATTGGGAACCAATGACATGTGTCAACCAAGTCAGTGAGCCTGACCACATGATCCCGTTAGTCGCCTCTTACGACTTATGACAGTGAGAGTGACGTTTCGGTGTAGGTTCTAACACTGTTATCAAGCAAGTGACCTTAGCACCTACTCTGAAACGTCGATCCCACCGCACTAAAGAAGTTAGTCATCCATATATTGTTATCCATCCTTACTGCTCCGACTTCTAAATACCTCTCAAAGAAGTTACAACTGTTGAACCTGCATCTTTGAACTTCTTTCTAGAGAGATCCAATTGACTCAAAATAGTAACGTCACGTACGATATTTTGGGGGAAAAAAGCACGTTTGGGTGAGACGTTAATGACTAAATTTAATTTGCATTGATTGAACGTCAAAATTTGATTAATTGTTAATCATAAGGCTAACATGCTATTGAGTAATAATTACTGAGCAACTGGTCGTAAATAATATTAGGTTTAATAAGATTACGGTGTTTCTTAACAGAGTTCTGTGTTTTGATCACAAGTACAGCTGTATGTGACGTTTGATCCCTAGGATGTGATTAATATATAGGCGACATTCTTCATTACCGTGTTTACCATTCTTGTGACATTCCATACACAAAATTTGAAATTTTAACCAATTGTTTTCCATTCAAATATTAAATAAATTGTATTTTCAAATTTGACTGTATTATTTATTTCAAATCCGTAAATCAGCTAATGAAAAAGGTCTTTATACTTTGTCATCTCAGAACAACAAGCAAACCAACTCTAGCGGAGTGATTTGACTAAGATCGACGGTTTCATTCGTCTTTGGAAACTTAATCATGGCTATATATCATCCGTACCTACATTATGAGTGATTGTGCGTCCTTACACGAATATATAATTGTGGTACTGAGCCAGGTAGACGACAAACCGGTTTAAGAAGCTCACTGATTTGGACAGACATAAAAACATGCATCAGTACCTGATTGTAAACATAAACATAATCTCACAGTGATCAAGGTGTAGATAGATATGACCATGTAATTTTCCTTCATCCTTGAGAGTGAGTGAGTGACATTTATGCAGCTCCACCGTCAAGTAATATTGCACTTGGAGGGAACACATGGCACTTATGAAGGAATCGAACCCAATGCTCGACACGATGGCGAACACTTGCACTATTAAGCTAACCTTTACCCCGCAGAGTGTATGATAATATATTTGTACTGGTTAAAGATAGATTCTCACATATCTACTTAGGTTAAACGATAAACCGAATATGATTTAAAAATTGAGGTCGTCCTACTAAAAACTATATACCCATTGCTAAATGTTTCAAATTAAATAAATATATATCTATGTGTGTGTGTATATGTGTGCGCGCGCTTAGGTACTGCAGAATATACTGTGTATACATATTATTAATATTATTGCAGTTTTAAGGAGTTCCTATTTTTGAAGTTTAGCCAAGTTGCCATACATGTTTTGCCTACAACTTTCGCACTCAGCGACAGCTAGTCTAAATCTGCATGCGTAAATACTAATTGGAAGTTGTCAGCGGCGTGTGAAGAGTATTGACTTGTAATGAAGTCCTGCTGTGACTGACGATGTGAGCAAGTTAGTGATATCTGAAGCATTGCGACCACCCAGGGTTAATGACAACCGGGCCGTCTACATCCCAGGTTATCATACAACACGCAAGACATTCTTCTTTTGTAAATTAACTCTGCTGTAGTAACAAATATTGCAAAACAGCTGAACTCATTCTTGTTTACGTGATGTTTAGTACAACAGTTCAGTATCAATTTCGGTTTGTTTGTTTGTGTGCTTGTGGAAAACTAAGATAATCTTTCCAAACGCACGTTTGTCATGGCTATTGCCATGCATATAAATATTGCCTTTATAATGTCTTGTTTTGGGAGACGAAGTTCATGGCATATTAGTGTCCTTAGCAGGCTGGATTCAAGTCATTTAAAAATTGCGGCACAATACTTTCCATAATCGTACGAAATCCCTATTACGCTTCTGTGTCATTTGTTGTGAGTTAGTTACGACACCAGGCCCCGATTTCTCGAAACAAACGTAAGTCTGAGTTTTGACTTAAGTTAGTGTTTTTACTCAAATTTCAGAAAATGCAGGAAAATGCATTTCCCAGAAAAAACTGAAATAGATATTAAACTCAAACATAGTAAACAATTTGAGTTTCGTGGATAGATTACTTAAGTTCTTTGGGCTTTTTTGTTATAAAAATGCAGTTGAGTTAAAAATTCAGCTGTTTCAAATTGTCAAACTCAGTTTGAAATTTGAGTAAATATTTAAGTTTGTATCGAGAAATCGGAGACTGGTATTTGCAAAAATACAGGCGTTCCCTGTCCCATCACAAACACGCATGTCACAAACACACGCAGAGGCAAGTAAAAGTTCACATGAAAGTCACAATATCAATTTTGGTCAGTGATGCGTCAAATGTTAAAATGTACTACACATGCCTCCATGAAACATGTCGAAAGCATTACTGAATTCTTGAATGGTGTAAATCAATTTTTAAAAACACATTTAGTGCAATAGTCACCTGACTGACGCTGTTCGAAAGCCAATCAATTCTTATAAAATCCACCTTCGGCATACAACGTACATGAATCTATATTTAACATAATTACCCTCATCACACCTTGTTATATATGGTGTCTGTCTCATTTTGATTTCACCTTACATACACTGACCCCAGATAGATGGGCATAGGTATCGTTCCTGCAAAAAAATATGTAATTACGTTTTGAAATACTTGTTTACTCGGCAACGGCTACACGGAGCATGACGCCGCATCTTCAACTGGAACTACATCCAGCATGTTGGCATCGATGTTCAAGAAACGTGATAGCATTCTACTTAAGCTGATAACGTAAATCTTAATTTGCTGAAAACATTTTCTTCTGACATATGTTCGTACGTTCCGTTTCCAGATACATATCCCCGGGAGGACCATTATTGTGACGAAAACGCCGTTCAGTTTATTCATTGTTAATAGCAACTGTAATGACGATCTATCGATTGTTTTAGGTTGACAGCGATCTGTAGAATTCTCATTCAGGATTAAGGACCCCAATCCACAAGGTGTGGAAGCTCCGAATCGCGTACCAGGATCCGATGTTTGTAGGTTTGTCAGCATCATTCCAGTGCAGAAATACAAGCGTTCCCTGTCCCATCACAAACACATATGTCACAAACACACGCAGAGGCAAGTAAAACTTTACATGAAATTTCAAATAGGCAATTTTGGTCAGTGGTGCGGTAAATGTGGAAATGTATTTCACATACCTCCATACAACATTTCGAAAGCATTACTAAGGTCTTGAATGATGTAAATTAATTAAAAAATTAGTGCAATAGTCAACTGACTGCCGATGTTCGAAAGCCAATCAGTTCTTATAAAAACCATTGACTGGATGTATCATACGATCATACCAGTGCTAGTGGATTTGGATTTAACAAAGATCGTGAACATTACTTCAGTAACCCCCCCACCCCCACCCCCCAACAATTTGGCACGCCGTGACATAACTCACTCACTCTGGGTCCAACCATCATTTTGCATTTTATAAATAAATTCTATTGTTTTGTATTATATATGTAATGCTATTTTATACTCCTCACAAAAAGTTGAGCAACACATTTTTTTGTCTCATTACATTTTCATTTATTGAAATTGCAAATCATGGAATGATGCATTACAAAGGTGAAACGTATGTACACACGTTGAAGAAACTGATTTGAAATGGTATTGAGCAATAATAGACTTACAAATCATCAAAAGCATATACTAGTGAAACAGTCGTGCAAAATGTGCTGCATGGATGGAGAAAAATGTTAACATTAAAGTTCAAGTCAGTTTTGGACAGTAAAGCTGTGTTCAAATACGCGTGTGACCACCATAAGCACGAATGCACACTTCTACACGTCTTTGCATTGACCAAATGAGCCTTGAAAGTTGATGTTGTAGAATGTTCTGCCATTCTCTCTGTAACTCCTGCTCAAGGTCATCCAGAGTCTGGGGGCGAGCATGGAGACCATAAACACGACTTCCAATAATGTCCCAAGCATGCTCAATTGGATTAAAATCAGGTGAATTGCATTCCAGTCCATATGTGTGATGTTGTTGATCTAAACAGCATCGTCAACAACTCTTTCTCGATGTGGACAGGCATTAACATCCATAAAAATGAAGTCAGGACCCGCTTGTTGTACCAGAGGAATGATTACTGGTAGGTTTACTGGTGGTTTTAACCGATCAGAGTGACTGTGTGGAGTGTGGAGCACATTCATGATACATATTTTGCATGTTGTTTCTGAGGGTGCTGGTGTTCGGGTGACATTATCAATGTTATCAGATAAATCAATTTGACAGTCGCTAAAGGTTATGTATTCCTTAAATATTTACCTTTATTTTTGTGTGAGGAGTATATATTTACCATCATGCACTTTAGGTAATACATTATTCATCATATATGCACTTTTGGTTATGGCATTAATTACCATTATGCACTTTGGATAATGCATTATTCATCATATATGCAGTTTGAGTCATGGCATTAATTACCATTATAGACTTTGGGTAATGCATTATTCATCATGTATGCAGTTTGAGTCATGGTATTAATTACCATTATATACTTTTGGTAATGCATTATTCATCATATACGCACTTTGGGTCATGGTATTATTTACCATTATACACTTTGGGTAATGCATTATTCATCATATATGCACTTTGGGTCATGGTATTATTTACTATTATGCACGTTGGGTAATGCATTATTCATCATATATGCAGTTTGAGTCATGGCATTAATTACCATTATAGACTTTGGGTAATGCATTATTCATCATGTATGCAGTTTGAGTCATGGCATTAATTACCATTATATACTTTTGGTAATGCATTATTCATCATATACGCACTTTGGGTCATGGTATTATTTACCATTATACACTTTGGGTAATGCATTATTCATCATATGTGCACTTTGGGTCATGGCTTTATTTACTATTATGCACTTTGGGTAAAGTCATTATCAATATTATACACTTTTGATAAAGTCATTATTTACCATTATGCATTTTGGGTCCTGCCATTATTTACCATTATGCACTCTGGCACATGCATTAAAATACATGTACCAAACATGTTAAGAGAAATTGCAAATGCTAATTAGAAACGATAACACGTGTGATATTTAACATGTGTTACGCAAGACTGATTCTGATTAGCAAAATGGATTATTATCTCATTCTGAAATGTAGCACATGTTCAGTTGCTGTGCTGGTGTTAATCTGTCGTCCTTGAAATCAGTTAACGAAAGCTTATGAATGTTTTGTTGGATGTCTTCCAAGATTTCCATGATTCAGTCCCGCCAAGGTGGAAAACATACATTTTTGCTTGCAAGTATCTTTATATAGTGCGTTCATGATTGTGGTTGATGAATATTCCAACATCATCATTGGAGTGAGTGAGTGAGTTTAGTTTAACGCCGCTTTTAGCAATATTCCAGCAATATCACGGCGGGGGACACCAGAAATGGGCTTCACATATTGTACCCATGTTGGGAATCGAGCCGGGGTCTTCGGCGTGACGAGCGAGCGCTTTAACCACTAGACTACCCCACCGCCCCTGATCATTGGAATTACAAAAGTAAAGTAATTTTGCAAATTATGCATACGGAAAATAAAAACATTAATCATGAATATGTTTAGGGTTATTTTTTCCCGAAATTGTGTGCTCTGTCTCTCACCAAATACAAACAAAACAATATCGATTTGTATGCTTTTTCGTTAATTTACTTGAAGCAAATGTAATTCAACTTTGGTTTCTGGAAATGATTTGTACATGTACATGGAGCCCTCGTCATTCCGGACACTTGTTAACTGGAAGGTAAGTTGGGACCAGTCGCTTCACATCACACTTTACGTCGACGACGCACAGATAGAGAGCAACTAGCTTGAACATGTAGCATACTTGCTGTACGATTAAGGGGCGGTGGGGTAGCCTAGTGGTTGAGCGTTCGCTCGTCACGCCGAAGACCCGGGTTCGAGTCCCCACGTGGGTACAATGTGTGAAGCCCCTTTCTGGTGTCCCCCGTCGAGATATTGCTGGAATATTGCTAAAAATAAACTAACTCACTCATTCTGTACAAATAATGTGAGGAACGACATACGCGGTAAATCTTGAAGGTTTGTCAACTTGAAGGGGCACAATGGTTTTTGTTGAAGGATTCTGGTAAAGAGTCATGGTATTGTCCCTATACCTCCGTTCTGATATCTCCCATAGCTCCTCCATAATTTGACTTGCAACCAATCATTTGCTATATTTAGCGTTTCAGCGTCATGGTAAACTATGAGAGGATACACACTGGTAAACTATCAGCGAATACAGAAAGGTAATAGGATAAATGAGGATGAGAGGATATACGATGATAAACTAGTAACTAGTAAAGAAAGAAAAACTATGAGTGGACACACAATGGTAAACTATTAACGAACAAAGAATGGTAAACTATCAACAAATAAAGAAGGGTAAACGATTAGAGGGTACCCAATGGTAAAAAAACAACGAATACAGAAGGATAAAGTATGAAAGGGTACAGCATAGAAGAAGAAGAAGTTTATTCGTATTCAAGGCCCCGTGGTCAAAAGTAGAAAAGTGTATATACATAATTTCAGTGCGCATGGACATCGAAGTGATTATTTACAGGTAATACAAATTAAATTGGTAGATTTCGTTTCAAAAAGATTGCAAGATTTTTTAAGCATTCTAGATTTTGCGAAGACATTAACAAATTAAACTTTTCATGTGTGGGATAGGTATAAAAATAATTTGGTAACAACAGTAGTAAATTATGTACAATTAAAATCTTGATTAAAATTGAAATTCCCCTTCACTTTCATCCTATCCTCTCAGCAATGACTTTAGGGGATATTCTTGCACATATGTTTCTTCTTATAATACATGAGCGCTTAGACAGCAGTGAGTGCACCTTAAACTAGGTCAATAGCGGTTTAAAAACTACACCTGCACCATATTTTGTCAGTTCGTGCTGATAATGTACACACAGAGCAACCGCAGCTAAATATATCTGTTCAGCAGTCACCTAACTGCCGATGCTAGCTACGTGATTTAAAACCAACGGTGATATTTATAGCTTGTAAAACAGATAATATATTTAAAAGCGATTTTATCATATTTTCGTTACTGTTAGATGTATTCAATTGCATGTTTACACTTTATAGCAAACATGCCACTACATTCGTTAATTAATATAATAGTGATATTTAAGTTTCTTATTTCATGAGGCAATTTTATTACAACCATGTCTACTGGTTTCAATACATATTGAGTGGGAGGACCGTTTTATAATTAATCTATTCATCGCATATCTATGGCAATAATTTTAGATATCACTTAGATACGATTCATAACCAAAATTTACTAAATATGTTTATATGGTGGAAGACACGAATTATCTTCTAAACCCTTCCCTTGTTTGACTTTCAGTTGCATCATGTGTCTCTGTGTTTGTTCAGGCGAACACTTGACTTGGTTTTGCATGTGTTTTTGACGAGTGCCGCCGGTGGGCAGGATACGCTCATGATATCGCTATTTCGTAATGATTTACAAATATTCATGATTTAGTGGGAATAAAAATGATTTCGCATTAACAATTTGCTTTTTGGCCACTTTCATTTATTGGGTACAGCATAAATACATGTATATGTTAGTATTTAAGCAACCCAGCAACGTATCTACCTTTAATCCATCTGATAACAGCTTCGCTCATTAATGTGAAAAACGACTTCTTTTAAAACCACTCTGATTTTAGTGATCCTGTCAAAATCCAAGATTGCGTGTGTAAGTATTTGACATTTTACCAGACAGATATCAAATATCAAGCATAATCATCAGTTTAATCTTCCAGGTACTCTACCAAGCCATTGCATTACATGTCTGTTTGTGTAATGTTTCCGGCTTAACAACCGCTGTCATTTACGTGTTTTCGTCAATTTGGATGGCGGCCATCTTATCTTTTCATCCCATGCTGCGTCTGGTGGAATACTTACCAAGGTGAAGGTCGTTTCGCCTGGAAGGAACTCACAGAACTTCAACAAATATTTTCATATTCCATTCCGTTATTTTTTGGAGTTATCCTGTTGGCAAGAAGAATTAAGTTACTTTGCTGCTTAAACTGTTCGAGTGATACCAACCTGGAAGGAAGACTTCCTGTATTTTAGTCACTTCCAGTGTATCGTGACTCCTAATGCCCAAATGATGGTTCTTTTAGTAGACACACAATTAGGACAATCCATGAGCAAAATATATATGTTTCAATTCTTATTATTTGCAATAGCATGTCATCATGACTCTTAATACCCTGGACAGTTCATCCTGCATCTAACAAATGCCTACAATGGAGCGGACACGTTCCTTGTTAAATAAACATTCATAATTCAAGAGATAAAAACTCTTCTGAGTGTAAATATAAAATAAATAACAAATTGACACCACATTTGTGTTATAGTTTAGTTGATTACAAATAAAATGACAGGGAGGTTGGTTAAACTTGCTTCATTCGGCAGAAGTTTGATTTCCTAAATCTCGTCCTTTCTCGTGATATTACTAAAACAACTGCTGAAAGGTAGCATGGACATATATCATTTGACTTCTGTCTTTTCTTAGGGAGTGTCCAAGAGCGTCCCTTAGGGTAGCTCTCGGATGGTAGTTCAGGATGGTGGATAATAGACGGAAGACAAAAGTCAACGGTAGAGTTGAAGACAGCAGCAGCCATGTTTATTATGGTTGGGTGAATAATGGTAGAAATCTGTACATACGATGGTAAACACGTGACAGAACGCACATCGGGACCGAGTGGCCAATGTTACCGATGTGGAGACCCGTTCTGTCACTTACACACATTCAGAAGTCGGACGGCGGTTCTTCATCGTCGACGTAGTCGTTTGTGAGGCGACGGCCTTGGCCGACGCCCCGACTAGCCGCACAATCCGTCCGCTTCTGTCGATGATCTGGGCCGTCTCGTCCCCCTGACAGGTCTCCCTGGCTGGTTTCCGCTGGCATGTCGAGACTATGTGCGTGGGGTGTCTCCCTGAGGACCATTCAGTCAGATATATAGGGACATTACGCCACGTTATGCAAGGTCACTGACCTATGCACATGTACATACGTAAGATCCGCCGACGTAGAAAGGTGTTGATTGGCATTTACTGATAGCTTTAAGAATTAAGGGTCCTGCCCGGAGGGGGTTTATGATAAGAGGGCTACACCGAATGATTGCTGAATACATTAAACAGACAAAGGGGATAGAATTTCGGTGCACTTTGGATATATATTGAAACAATTATGTTGTTTGAATATATGAAGTTTTACAGAAACTTATAGAAATGGTTTACTCTATGACACGGGCATCAATTTGATTTGTATTGTGGGGATAAGGATAGTTTTTCTAGTGCTACCTATTTTTATCCAGCTGTATCCAAAAAAATATTTATTATCAGAGCACCATCAAACAATCTATTCGATTCCACAATTAATACAAACAAATGACACTTTTTCTTTCACTGCTGCCAAAAAACTATAATACTGAACAAGGTATTCATGTAAAGATTCCATAATAAAACGACCTAGAAAAAAATGATGTTTGAACATGGCTGAAGTAAAACAAAAAAGAAATGTTTAATAGAAGGGTATCACGGTTGGTGTGTGTTTTATTGTTTAATTTTCATGTTTGGTTTTGTTTGGGTTCTTTTGCTTTCAGGATGGTAACGTTTGGTTAACGTTTGTATTTTGGGTATCAACAAGAATTTTCAAATGTATGTTTTTTTGTCTGATGTTTATTGTAGGGTGTTAGGTGTTATATCAGCGACAGATTCTGATATTAACGTGCAAGATTGAAGTAAAAGTAGCACAGGTAGACCTGTGTAATCATCTGAATTCACGCTTTCCTCCGTGCAAATATTGATCATCAGTACATTTTACCTCCTCTGACAAAGACATCCTCCAGTGTAAGAGGAAAACCAGAAACAGGTGGTCCAGCCTCGTCATACCAAATGACGTTCAACGAAGATACTTACTGTTCCCCTATTTAGAGGAAAGGGGTCATCTCCACATATACTATGTCTAAATGGGTAAGCTATGGTAACCTGACATTTTATCTCAGTGGGCTGGGACTATAAAAATGGCTTTAGTCCAGGTTAGTACCAGGACAAACACACACACACGCACGCACGCACACACGCACGAATAAATTAATGTAATAGTGACTCTTAAACAACATCTAAACATCTTAATTCCATGTTTGCAATGAGCTTACTTTAGCCATTAAATATAACTAATTCAAACTTCAGACTTGTAAGAGAAACAAAGAATCAACCTGTTGAGGCCTAACCATACATTATCAATTGCGTGCCCAATAAGGATTATCAACAGCCATCACAAGCCATAAAGGCAACACACGATACGACACAAGACCGTTTCCCAGTACACCGAGACGAAAGTCCTAATGCCTGTCTGACCGGAGTCTCTGCTTAACGATAATATTTGGTAATGTGACACTCGTCAGTGGCAAAGGGGATGTGTCGGCGGTGCACAAACCTGGCGATGCCATAAGTCACGGTAGGATGATAGATCGGCAGGTATGGTATGCCCGTGCAGATCCCATCAGACTGCTTTCCTCACAACTTTCTCTGACAAGCACGTGGGTATTTACTTAACCGGGAAGCAATTATATTGCATTATCGTATCCATTTCATTGTACTGAAATAGGAAACGCGTTGGATAGTTTGGTGGTTGGTATTGTACAGAAAATCCACAGAGTGAGTGAGTGAGGGACTCATGGGTTCATGAAATGGTCGAAGGGTACGTGAGTGAGTGAGAGAGTAAGTGGATTGGTGGGTGGGTGGTTGGATAAGTAGATGATTTGATGGGTTGATGGAATGGAGGAAGACTGAGTGAGTGAGTGGTCAGGTCATTGACGGGTGGGTGGTTGGGTGAGGTGAGGTGACGTGAAATGGGGTTTAACGTCGAACTTAAGAATATTTCGCTCATATGACGACGTGCATGCGTGTGTGTGTGTGGCTCCTTGTACTAGTCCAGACTTAAGCTGGTTTTATAGTGCTAGTTCACTGAGATACCATGCCGCAGTGAAGCATGAATACCCCAATCAGACACATTATACTGTCTCCGAGCCGACCAGTCCTTGTTGTACCCATTAATGCCGAGCGCCAGGCAGGGACCAACAAGTACCATATTTTAAAGTCTTTTGGTATGTCGCGACTGGGGTGGTTGGGTGGATTATTAGATGGGTTGATGTAATGGTGGAAGGGTGAATGAGTGAGTGAGTGAGTGAGCGACAGCACGGTCGTGAAGAGATGCAGACCTTAGACTTTTACATAATCTCTCTCACAGTCCTTGACCCGCCATATATAGTGCCTAGTATATTTTCCTACTACCTAGCCCTTGCTCAAGCCCTAAATGAAGCAAATCTAGATGATCTCCTCAGGTTCAGGTCTGAATCTCCCATCTCACCTGGGACTCCTTTTCAATTTCTATGGTATTATCTGTTACTATCATAATTATATACTAGTATATCCAGAGACTAAGCCTTAGTCTATCAACGAACACTGTTATAGTATTACAAAACCAAAAACATAATCCAGGGCGAACCAGCTGTAAACGATACAATGTCTCAATCTACACCCACACAAAAGTAGTAAAGCAGTAAACAGACTATAACCTTTGAAGTTGACAGGTTCTGTTTATAAGATGCGACGATCAGATGAAGACATGTAGTGTTGATACTGTAACATTGGTATTCATGACATTGTCCAGATCCGTCTTTCAAGTTGAACTATTAATCACGACAGACCCCAGTGTCTGTATGTCAGTATGATTTATAACACTATTTTATGTAAAGGAGTAAGCATAGTTCTTATACACACCCAAGTCACGTGACTTGGTCCAAAAAGTTTGAGAGTCGAAATGCTTATAGCCAACTAAAATTTGTGTTTATTATAACAGTAGTTTACAGCACTGATTCTTATCCGTGGCATTTGTGTGGAACCTGTTGAATATTTCAATGCTGCAGTTATCACTGTTTGAAAAACACGTACCCTGAGAGTATGTTCGTTGCTGAAATAATGCTGACTTGACAATATGCAGGGAATACCCGACATTGACTATACTGCATGGATGTGATGTTTCACAGTGTGTACATACTCTGTACATGCACTGTACGGTTATATTGAAAACTTTCTCTTCATACATACATACATACATAGATACATACAATATACATACAGACATATAGACAAACATACATACAATATACTAGTACATGCATACATACATACATACATACATACAATATACATACATACAGACATACAGACAGACAGACATACATACACACACACATACATACATACATACATACATACATACATATATACATACATACATACATACATGCACATACATACATACATACATACATACATACATACATACATACATACATACATACATACATACATACATACATACATACATACATACATACATACATACATATCTAATTACAAATCACGAACTTAATTAAGCACCCCCTTTTTTTGCAATGATAAATTTTCAACACGTACATAAAACTTCTCGTGGCGATGGAAAAACATGAGTTTTTCTGACCCATATGATCCTTGGACTCATAAAAATTGACAACATGATTGGAATCCATGTTGATTTTATGATCATAATTGCTCAGTTTAAAAAACAATGATTTTCATACAAAACCATGTCTGTACATGTATGGCCCTGGAATGTTTAATGTTGAATTTATTGGTGAATGTGAACGTTCAAAATGTCATTTTGCGTGTCTTACGCGATTCAAGGTCAATACCAAGTGTAACCTCCATGTGACTGTATGACAGCCAGCACTCTCCTCCTCATACCCCCTGTCAGCCTCCTGATCCTCTGAAGGGGCAGTCTACGCCATTCCTTGTGTAAAGCAGCCTCCAATCGGACCAGGTTATGTACAGGAGGATCCCTTTGTTGCACACGACGACCTATCCTGTCCCAGATATGCTCCAAAGGGTTAAGATCGGGTTCATTCAATCGTGAGATATGTCAGGGTTACGTAACTAAATGCCTTTAATTTTGTATATATATGTCTACACGCACTGTACTATCATAGAACAAACATCGGTAACTACGCGCACTAGAATAGTAGAAATGTCAATGTCAGTATCTACACCCACCGTAGAATTACAAATATAAGTCTTTACACGCACTGTGGAACTACAAATATACGTCTTTAACTGCACTGTTATCCTACAAACGTAAGTCTCTACACGCGCTGTAAAGCTGATTGTTTGAAGGACACTTCCTCTTTCTGGCACATGCTCAACGTCCGTACTTGACACAGAATAATGAACTGCTTCAATTTGTTTCTACTCACAACAGCAGACAAAAACGATGTGTACATTTTCACTGAAGCAATGCCGAATATGTGTGAATGAAAAACAAGAGTGTTTCTACTCATTCTGAAAACCAGGTTGAACATCGCGAAGCATCTGGAGCTCCTCAGGCAGATTGGAAGAAGTGATATGTCAAGATAATGGCTTTGGAATCTGGAGTTTTAGGAGTCGGAGTGTGTTTTAGACTGCCAATTCAAGGAGGAAGTGGGTTAAGGGCAGTCTAACAAGGTATATGATAGGGCCTCTGACTATGGGGGTACTTTAATCCTGAAGTAGATTAAGAGTTAGAATAGCTACATGCATTATCACGGACTTCTCAACAGGGGAATACTTTTATACTCACGTAGATAGTTAAGACCAGAATACTGGATACATTGGTATTATAGAGCTATTCGATAGATATATTGGTATGATAGAACTATTCGATAGATACATTGGTTTGATAGAACTATTCGATAGATACATTGGTATGATAGAACTATTCGATAGATATATTGGTATGTTAGAACTATTCGACAGATACATTGGTATGATAGGACTATTCGATAGATACATTGGTATGATAGAACTATTCGATAGATATATTGGTATGATAGGACTATTCGATAGATATATTGGTATGATAGGACTATTCTATAGATAAATACATTGGTATGATAGAACTATGATGATAGAACTATTCGATAGATATATTGGTATGATAGGGCTATTCGATAGATATATTGGTATGATAGAGACTATTCGATAGATATATTGGTATGATAGGACTATTCGATAGATATATTGGTATGATAGGACTATTCGATAGATATATTGGTATGATAGAACTATTCGATAGATATATTGGTATGATAGGACTATTCGATAGATATTTTGGTATGATAGGAGTATTCGATAGATATATATGTGATAGGACTATGATAGAACTATTCGATAGATATATTGGTATGATAGAACTATTCGATAGATACATTGGTATGATAGAACTATTCGATAGATACATTGGTATGATGGAACTATTCGATAGATACATTGGTATGATAGAACTATTCGATAGATACATTGGTATGATAGGACTATTCGATAGATATATTGGTATGATAGGACTATTCGATAGATATATTGGTATGATAGGACTATTCGATAGATATATTGGTATGATAGGACTATTCGATAGATATATTGGTATGATAGAACTATTCGATAGATATATTGGTATGATAGGACTATTCGATAGATATATTGGTATGATAGGACTATTCGATAGATATATTGGTATGATAGGACTATTCGATAGATATATTGGTATGATAGAACTATTCGATAGATATATTGGTATGACAGGACAATTCAATAGGGCAATAGTTTATACACAAGTAGATAGATACTCTGGTATGATAGTGAATGGCAGTGAATAAGGTAAAACATTTATACTCAAGTAGATAGTTAAGGTCTCAATGCTAGATATACTGGTATGGAAGCACCTCTGAAAAGGGGAATAGCTTTTATATTCAAGAAGATAGCTTAGGCTAGAATACTATATTCATTTTTATGATACTATTTCGGAACAGGCGAATATTTCTCTACTGAAGGATAAACTGTTAAATAGTCATCACACCAAATGTTCATAAATGGGTGGCCATATCCTGCTCCACCATATCTTCTAAATGTCATCCATAATCTTACCTACGCCATGATTCATGAAACCACGTTCGAACAAGAACCATGCACCATAATCATCATACTCTTTGAAATTTTCTTAGTAATCGTCTGGTTAACTTATAATGATGTACAACGGGTAAATTGGATGAGGTGAATTACAACCAGTGTTATCGCTGGGACATCTCAAAAGGATGGTGATCTTATCAAAGCAGAGGATCTTTTAAAGCCAGCACTACCACGGGATGAGAAGAGATCTAAAAGGAAGATGATTTTATCAGTTAGTTGGTGAGTTTAAGCTTTTGTAAAGCCTTTGTCATACATCTGTCATGCCCCATTGAATGAGATCTTAGAGAAACCAGATGGTACTGGGATAATAGGATCCTAGATAGGCAGGTGCTCAAATAATTATGTCGCGTTTGACATTAGGTTGGAACAGTACGATATTACACAATCCTTTGGGGGATATGTGTTTTTTATCAGTTTCTTATATGACGGTGTATGTTATGCATTTAAATACAATACCTTTATTGTGATGATGTTCAGAAGGACCAAGGCACAAAATACATATTTGGGTTTTATATTTGATCACTAGAAGGGTGAGAGAGTTTGGTGCAATATTTCGGTATTTTCACGGCACCTGAGTCGAAGGCACCGGAATTGGTGGGCGCCTATAATGTAGGTTCAGAAATCCGGTTCGCCTAAGTTATGTTTCCATGTTTGTTGGCACCAAAGCGTTAAACATCAACGACATTTTTCAACGGCATGATATAACTGGAATCCCGTTGAAAGTGGTGTCAAATCGAACTCAATGACTCACTTCCGCCATTTTCACGATATAGTGTCACGTGATGATGGTTGTATATTAGATGTTGTACTCGGTTGTACTCGCGTTATATGGAGGGTAGCCGTAGACTCTCAATCTGCATATGCTGTTTTGTTTTCCTAGTATGTGAGTGAGTGAATTTGATATAAATTTCACTTTTAACATGTCGTGTCAGCATTGTATGTGAGGAAATCCTGAAGAGATGCAGGCCTCGCACCATTACGTCTTTGGTAAAACACGCTACCACATGCTTCTGGGTAACCATATTGTTTCTCTAATTTCCAAACAGTTGGGATGGAACTTACGACTTCTTTTCCATTAAAACATCACACATCTCCAAGTAATGGAAAATACTAGTCATCAAGAATAATCACAGTGATGGATTTTATCGCTGGTGCCATGCCTTGCCTATTATAGTTCCATGTGATTCCATTTACCTACAAACTACCGTTAGGCCAATAAAAAACTGAAGTACAGACTTTATAATGATTAAAGCCTGGTGGTACCATTCGCCGCTTATCACGGCGAATCCTCATGGTACTGTTTCTCCCCACTGTGCATGCTGATAACACAGACCGACCCATTCAGTAACCAGGCATCTGAAGGAGGCCAAATTTGATTATTGGGTTGAATTCTGTGCAGGAATGTGCTCGTTTCCCGAGCCTGAACTGAACTGATGGTTTAAGGTAATTTAAAATTTAAAACAACTTGTTAAAAAGGATTATTACTCTCCCGTGGAAGATACCGTAGTGTAATATTTTTACGTCAATATTACACTAGTGTAATACCGCTAGACGTATGACGTCATAATGTTTTAATGTTATGACGTCACAATTCTAATACCTCTTTCACAATGGTATTAGGCCTTGCTTGACACGCGGAAAGATCAGAGTCATCACACTGTAAGCAGTTTCTATCAATTTCTGTTGGAAAGTAATAAACAGAATACTAAACTCGCTTCCGTGAAATACCATTTTTATTAAACTCGTGAAAGATTTAGTATCAAACTCGCTTTCGCTTGTTTGATACCAAATCATTAACTCGTTTAATAAGAATGGTATTACACGGAAGGTCGTTTAGTATCCTCTATTTATGCCTATTTAAACATCACTTATCCCGCAGCCTTTTGTTTTCAAAATAAATAATTTGTGGCTAGGTCATTTGTGTAAGAACAAAATGGTTCAATGAATACTGGAGGAGAGTTTTCAAACTGAATTTACGGTCACATGACGCCTACATCGTTTGAAATGCAAATAGGTGCTGAATATAGCAAAGAAGATACATTTGACGTGGATATCAACACCATTTTACACTTCAATGTATTAGTACAGATGCTGGCCCTTTTCTCATAAAAATCAGCTATTAAGAAGTCGATACCGTAAGCCCCTTGGTAAATGTGTTCGTTTGTTAATTACCAAACCAAGAGTTCAAGTCGCTGAATGTACAAATTGTTATACTGTGTGACGTATATGTTGTCTTCAGTTGTTACAGAGAGCTGACGATCGTAAACTATGTTGTCTCTCAGAGTGAGTTGCTCACTTTGATCAGAGAGCTGAAAGATGTTCACAGTTAAACTTAATCCACGAAGACTGGTATTATATGCGATTAAGACGATTTGGGGATTCGGAACCAGAGTTTCGTGCACGTATTACGGATACACATGTCACTGGATGAGTTACCTATGTTGGAGCTCTCACTTGATCACACATTTATACGCTCAAAATGGCAACATGAGTAGTTGGGTTTTGTTTCGGCAAACTAGTTTGTAGACAACATTTCTTTTGACCGTCACCGTATTTAGATGTACACTTGACCGTAGTGTATGTTTGGTATGTATGGCTGTCAGTGTAGAGGAATGTTTCCGAGGAGATATATTATAGACAAACGTTACTGACTTTAACGGCGGCATGGCGCTTTGCATTACCTCATGCTAAAATACCCCATAGTTAAGTCATACATACCATAGAAATCGTATATAGCGAATACTGTGTCAGCATTCGGCGCTTGCTAAAACCTTGTTTGCATAGGGTGACAACAAATTTTGTAAAGGATTCAGAAGGTTTCAGGGTAAATATGTGGAAGACATTTCAAATTTGTCACACCCTGACAAAAATGATTTCCGGTGCAATCCCTATTTCGATTTACCACGTGGGTCATATGTGTGAAGCCCATTCTGGTGTCCCCCGCCGTATGTGTGTTTGCCCAAACTCAGTCAGTCCCTATTGTTTGCTCCCTGTTAAGGATCACGGATCACGAGAAAGCTTTTCTCCGTTTAAAATTATTTTGAACACTTCTGTGTTTATTCCCAACACAGATTCCATTTCTGGAAAGAATCCGGTCCATAACACCGATATAATGCATTTGTAGACTAATTTCTTGCAAGAAAATAACATTTATGACATAGAAGACGAGCTCCATGTGCTATTAAAGTGCCCATCACACAGTGAACTGAGGAATACACACCTAAAACCATTCTATTTACAAAATCCAACTATGAACATGCTAAAAGTTCTGCTATATTCAACAGGAAAATGTACTTTGCAGAAATTGTGTTATTTTCTTCTAAAGTTACATGCCTTATTAAAAAAATCAGAACTAAAGCATGCTGTATATCTATGGTATATTCATGTGTATAAATGTATTTTTTGGCCAATGGCCTTATACTGAAATAAATCTGTCTATCTGTCTGTAGACTAACTATGCAGTGGACAATCACAAAAAATATACTTGTCCTTCAAAAGAAATATTCCATTTGCAAATGCTCTCGACAATAGCTGATCAAAAACAAATACTTGTTTACAGATACCAGACACATCACACGAACACCTATGGAATCCATTGAACGGACTTTCATTCACCTTTAGTATACAGAAAGCACGTCATAAATTCAATTAGGCCTGACTGGTAAGTGTGTAGCGTGGGTGAGTTATCAGTCGGTAATACGATAATGACGGAGTTATCACGGTAACACCTGTGAGCTCAGGTAAGGGCGTCTGTGGGGGTTTATCTGGAGTCTGAGGCGTTAGCCAGGGCCTTGACCACTGACAGATACGTCTGTTGGGGCCCGTCTGTTGTAGCTAGTGGCTGTTATCTGTTATATGTACATCATTAGAAGAATACTGTAATGACGTCATAACCTTCTGGCTCAAATGGCCATTGGTTGTTTCTGTAGATTGATATAGGGGAGTGTGATACTCCAGACATTGGAGGGGCGGTGGGGTAGCCTGGTGGTTAAAGTGTTGGCTCGTCACGCCGAAGATCCGGGTTTGATTCCCTACATGGGCACAATGTGTGAAACCCATTTATGGTGTCCACCGCCGTGATATTGCTGGAATATTGCTACAAAGGGGCGTAAAACCATACTTACGTCTTCAGCGTTGGTGTGTGCGCGCGTTTGCGCGCGTGTCTTGTAGAGGGTGTGAGTATGTCCGTACTTGCGTGTGTTTGATGTGTGCATGTGGTGGTTGGTGTGTGTGTGTGTGTGTGTGTGTGTGCGCGCGCCCGCGCGCGTGTGTGTGTGCCTGTCTGTGCATGTCTGTATGTGTTAGTGTACGTGAGTTCGTGCGTGTGAATCTGTGTGTGTGCTGTGTGTGTTGCGTGTACCTATTGTGTATTTTGTGTGTATGCGTATGATCCCTGTGTGTATTTGTTCATGATGGTGTGCATGTGTTGATGAGCGAAAGTTTCCGTTAATGGTCGATCTTGACAAAATCCACGAGTTTTTCTATGTGAGTTTAAGGATTTGGGTCATCGGCGTCCATACGTTATGCTCAAAGGGAAGAGAGGATCTGTCGGCATCCGATGTTACGTTAAGTCGGAAATACATTATAACTAAAATATTTCTTTACCGATAGTGCAAGTATTACATAATTGCGGTATAGTTAATTGTGTCATCGGTAATACAGCATAAACATTCAGATGTAACGTTTTGCATTCTGCTATTTAAGACTGAAGTTATTGAATTCCTTCTGAACGCTCTATATATCTACGTATGTCTTAGAATGGTGGTTCATTGTGGCTTAAGATGTATCTTTGAAGTACAGTGTAAGTACTTTCGAATTTAAACTTTACTACGTATCGGACAATATTTGCCTGAATCGACGTTTGATGTTTACTGTTAGATATATGCCTTAACACATCCAAGATACAAAGCTCTGAAAGTAACGTGCCTTAACTCAATCCTGTTGTTAGCTTCTGATATTTAAAAAAGTTTAACCAATATTGGTTAACGAATGTAGACCAGCATTTATCTCAAGGTTAATCAGATCACAACAGAGCTTCATGCAGCTGTTCACTGAGTTTAGCCAGGAACTGGCACAAAACCCAAACGTTCACGTTAGGCACTTCGTGTTTAGCGTGAATCAGAAAGACTTCGAAATGTACATACTTTCTTGTTTAAGAATCTGGTGTTGTGTTGAGAGCATTGGAGAGAAAGAGAGAACTTTTAACGTTTTTTTCAGAGGTTTTCGGATATGGATTATGCCGACATTGCTGTTACGCCGATCAACCAAGACATCACGTTCAGAGCTGGGGAAGATTAAAGGGGAACTGATCCAGAGCAATTAATGTTTCTTGCCAACAGTCTAATTACGAAACCAACCTGCTACCTCGACACGGACATTGCTGGACTATTGTACCCTTGGCACCTGCTACCTATCAGATGCCGTTATTTGAAAATATCCATGGGAGTACTTGTCTGATTGTAATAAAGTATTCCAGCAGTGTAGGCTTTTCGGATTTTCTAACGCCTGCATGTTGTAGTGACTGATCCAATTTGATCCTGTTTATGTATTTTTTACCTCGATATTTAATCATGTCATGTAAAAATATGATGTCTATTACCTATGATATTAAAAACACACATTTGATTTCTTTGAATCCGTAAACTAAACAACCCCTCTTTGACATTGCTAGAGAAATCTGAAAATTTACTAAGGTAATATAGGTATATACTCTTTTTTTCAACTTAAGTACAGAGAAAATGCTTATATGTATGTCTTCTGCAACAATGAAGTTCCGTTCGTATCCTCAAAACAATGTCGACCCATAAGTTTTTCCAGGCAATATTAAAATTGCATGTAACCCGTGTTTGGAGGTATAAAGCTACACATTTGTCATCATTCGCTTGATGGTCAGTTAATTTATAACAGGTATAATTAGTGGTAACACCACTCAGATTACCCGACAAAGGTTCCCATTTCGCATTTCTTGTGTCTGGAGTAAACACTCAACATTATAACTTTAGGTCTGATGTGGAAAATGTATTACATGTTATGTAATATGCGCATGGAAGTGCAGCAAGAGGAATTATCAGCTAAGTTACAAAAACAAACATCGATCAAAGGATTAACCGATAACACGCTGATTGATGAATTACTTTTATCTTGCAGAGCGGATTTTTCAAAAGATAGTGTTTATGTATGTAGATTTAATAATCTATACTAAATACATTCTGTCGTAAAGTGCCTGTGTACAAACAACATCCTTCATTCAAAGGATTAACCGCCAATACGTTGATTGATTGCTCATTATTGGCTAACTAAATTAAATTTTTTAAAGAATAACGGGCATGAGTTAGCTGCCAGGTGTGTTATCTTGGTTGACCAATGACCAATGACTATACCAATGTGAAAAACCTGATACGATATATCACTTTTTCGCATATTAGACTGTTAAAAGACTCCTGTTCCATGTCAGCTGCAGATGAATGGCATATCGTTCCTGTATGTGGATATATTGATGGATACATTCCTCGAACAAGGTAATAGCCTTACATTGTTGCTATAACTTTAGTCTGTTTTTATTTTAATATTTGCATTTTGTTTTTATTCATTCTGTTATTTTCTTCGCCGTGAAGTGTAATGAGACAGACAACATACACTAGGTCGCACTTAGGGCGTGTGTGTGAAATATGATGCAACTGGCAATCTATAAACTGTCTAGATATTACAGTCATGTTATGCATTCACTATAAGTATACGCAGATCGTGTGCTTGTTATTAAATTTTAAAAATGCACACAAATATGATAATAAACTAATTTGGATTATAACTTATAAGACAAAATATAAAGACGTACATTGACTTCGTTATTTTTCAGTCCTAACATTTTCTACCACTGGCAGATGGTTAAACTTCAAAATGTTTTCACTTGTTATCATAATAATAAAGATGGATATATTATCGAGTAAACATGATTTCATCTTTGTTGATCAATCTACACTTATACTATCTATTGTGCTTGCGGGTGGCGCAGCAGAGATCGCGAACCAGTCAAGAATTCTGGGATATCATCCCGGTACTCACGGGAGAAAAACGATAACCAGTCCACGGAAATTGTTCTGGATCAGTGCCCCTTTAATGCAGAGTAGGTTGGCTTAGCACTATATATTACTTATGTGCTGTGTTTTAGTCAAATCGCTGCATTGTAACATGAAGTGAGATGAAAACTCTAATCGACACACTGGTGATTACCAATACTGTTTGATTAACAAGCCATCGATTTTACAAGGCTGAGATTCAAATCTACGACCTGCGGATTCTGAAAAGACACGGGACGCAAATCTGCATAATCATTCAAGACAACTACACGTGGTAAAAGATACCAACCCACTCCGTTTTCACACATGAACACGTTCATTTGACATCATACAACGTAATTTAATTATTTTATCTCTTTCCTCCTGCACCTGGGGTGTTCTAAACACAGTTACTATTCAAATAAACATTTTTGTTTACGCACTACTGCTTGAAATAGATTTAATGTCTCTGCTGATACTTGCATATAACTATGCATCACATCAGTGCCCACATAGATCATTCCCTGGAAAATATGCCTTTAAATAACTAAAAACTAATGCGGTCTGAGGATTGTTTTTCGGGAGTTTCATTACAATTATGAGTATGCAGTTAGTTTTTTTGTAATATTATATGAAACGTATGCTCTGCTCTCATTAACCTACATAAACTCTGTCAAAAAAGAAACGCAACCCCTGTATTTTAGAGATTTTGATCTGGAGTTTTAGGACGACACGGCATTTTTATTATTTAAGACAGAAGTCTGAAATTTGGCAGAATAATAACCCAGATGGGCATGTTTAAAATTGTCATTTCAAAAGTCATCTCACAGACACCAGTTTGTCACCAGGGGGGGCGTCTTTCTCAGTATCTCGTATGAGCACCACGCGCTGCAATCACTGCACGGCATCTCCTTGGACAAGAACGGATAAGACGCCGGATTCTTTCCTGGGGAATGGCTCTCCACTCCTCCTGCAGTGCAACGGCGAGCTGTTGCAGCGTCTGTGGCGGCGGCTGACGTTGACGTACGCGTCGATCCAGAGTATCCCACAGGTGTTCAATAGGGTTGAGGTCTGGTGATTTAGAGGGTCATGGCAAGACATTGACGTTGGAATTCTGCAGAAAGTTCATTGTTGCACGTGCAGTATGAGGCCGGGCGTTGTCCCGTTGAAAAATCTGTGTCTGTTGGTCAATAATCGGGAGAAGGTGAAGCTCTAACACGTGGTTGATGTAACGTTGGGCTGTCAGGTTCCCTGGAACGATCACCAAGTCTGATTTCTGGTTGTATGAGATGGTTCCCCAAACCATGACGCTTTCTCCGCCAAATCTGTCCACCTGTCGGACGCAGATGGGCGCAAAACGTTTATGACGTCTCCTATACAGACGCTGTCTTCCGTCGTGACGTTGCAAAAGAAAACGTGATTCATCAGAAAACCAGATTCGCCTCCAGTTTTGTAAAGTCCGTATCCTTACGTTGTTGCACCACCTGAGTCGTCGGCGTCGATGTAGGGGGCGTAGTACAGGTCCAACAACTGGTCTACAGGCACGTAAACCCGCTTCTTTCAGACGGTTCCTAATCGTTTGAGCTGACACTCTCCTCAAACCTGGTATTTGTGTGGCAGTCACGGTTGGTAGGGCATGCCGATTACGCAGGTGATGGACCCGGATGTACCGATCTTGAAGGGGGGGTCGTGATTCTTGGCCTTCCACTTCTCGGGCGATCGTTGGTCAAATTGAAGTTGCTGTAGCGGCTCCAAAGTCGGGATATCGTTGTTTTGTGAACATTTAGGTGCCGTGCAACAGTTCCAAAACTTTCTCCGGCTTGAACACGACCAATGGCGATATTTCGGTCGGCAGCACTCAATCGTGGCATTTTTAACACAGCTTTTCGGCGACAAATGAATGAATATAATACGGAAGCACATGGGCTTTTATACACCCCTACATTAACTGCCATTTTCATGATTTGCATGTGTTTTTTTTTTTGTGCGAAGTCACCATGAGGGTCATTTCATGCGTTGTGACGGAATAAGCAATCAAATACACTTATGCGTACAAATGCAGTTGTTTGGATGGTAATCTTCATTAATTACGTGTATCATTTCAATACATTCGAATAAAATTTAGTTTGGAAGCAATAACTTCATTCAAACGAATTTTTCATATCTGAGGACAGGGGTTGCGTTTCTTTTTTGACAGAGTTTATTTCTTCAACGCCAAACGTGCATCGGGATGGGTCCTTAATCTTCGTTCTCGCTGAAATAATTGAAACATCGAAAACTGAAAAAGCAGCTTACCCCGGTTTCAAACTACCAGATTTGCAGACTAATCACTGTACAGTAGTTCGTGAAGTGTAAATGCAATACTTTGTGAATGCAGCGAATGCAGTAAGTTATAACTTATCGCTTTCATGTTTGGTATATGGTGAGGTGAGGTGAAATTGGGTTTAACGTCGTGCTTGAGAATATTTCGCTCATATGACGACCTGCATGCGTGTGTATGTGTAGGTGCGGCTGCTTGTACTAGCCCAGACTTAAGCTGGTTTTATAGTGCTAACTCACTGAGATATCATGCCGCAGAGAAGCATGAATACCCCACTCAGACACATTATACTGACTCCGAGCCGACCAGTCCTTGTTGTACCCATTAATGCCGAGCGCCAGGCAGGGACCAACTAGTACCATATTTTAACGTCTTTTGGTATGACGTGGTCGGGGATCGAACCCGCGACCTTCCGCTCTCCGGGCGGACGCTCTAACCACTACACCACGGAGGCGGTCTGGTATATGGTACTTTTGGTTTTACAGGTGTTGGTTGGTTGGTTGGTTGGTTGTTTAACGGTCTGTAAATAATCGGGTCTGGACCAGACAATCCAGTGATCAACAGCATTGATCTACGCAATTGGATCCGATGACATGTGTCAACCAAGTCAGCGAGCCTCACCACCCGATCCGGTTAGTCGCCTCTTACGACAAGCATGGGTTACTTAGGATCATTTCTAACCCAGACGGGTTATCTTCACGGGTGTATCATGTAAGGCTGACGGTTGTAGGTTCATGACGTTGTTTTACTAACAAGGTGGCATCAAAGTTAGGACTTTGTATGGTCATCATTGGCAGCAATTACTGCTCGGCACCGTCTCCGCACAGACTGGATAAGTCGACGAAGTCGCTCTTGCGGAATTTTGTTCTATCGGGTTTAGATCTGGTGATCGGGAAGGCCATGGCAAGACATTGAAGTTAGAATTGGCAAGGTAAGGTACCGTGACGCGTACTGTATGTGAAGTAGCGTTGTCATGCTGGAACAACTCCCTCTGATGGTCAATAATCGGAAGCATGTGACGTGCAAGGACTTCGTTGATGCACCGATTTGCTCTCAACCACCTCTAAATCAGATCTTTGTGTGCTGGATATCCTACCCCACACCATGACACTGTCTCCACCGAATCTGTCGACCTGTCGAATGCACTTAGGGGCGAAACGTTCATTTCTCCGACGGTAAAGTATAAATCTCGCCGGTGAAGAAGAAATCGTGGTTCATCACTGAACCAGACTCGCCTCCAGTTTCTAAGGTTCCAGCTCCGGACTCTACGACACCATCGCAAGCGATTGCGCCGATGGAAGTCTCTCAAAACAGGAGCGACAACTGGCCTTCTTCGTCGAATCCCCACTTCACGCAATCGATTCCTGACAGTTGGGTCGGAAATTCTTCTCAAACCAGGGTTGCGTTGTGCAGTCTCCACGGCTGTGGCAAGACGATGACGCAAGTGAGCAACCCGGATGTAGCGGTCCTGGACTTGGGTGGTGACTTTTGGGCGGAATTGGTCTGCAGGAAACGATCCCAAAGGCGAGATATGGTGCTCGGATGAAGTTGAAATATCGGGCAACTGCAGACTGCGACTCCCCAGCTTCAAGGCGTCCTATGGCGATGTTTCGACTGGCGGCACTCAGTCATAGCATGATGATTTCCTTTTTTCCAGGCAAAACCAAATTGTTTTTGCCGCAGTGGCATAAGTCCAATATTCTCAAAGTCACCTATGCGGTTCATTTTTTGAAGAGTGTACATCTAACATTTTATCTGTCTAAATTTCAGATAGGTATTGTCCCACAGGCATTAATCACCTATTTAAGACGCACATCCTGTCCACGCAGAACCGTTATATGTTATTACATACATGTATGTTTATGATTTTAGCACTATTACAATTCCTATGAAAAAGATTTATGAGCTTGTCCAGATTGCCCTTCAGTTTCAATAGTGGTGTGTGTGTGTGTGTAAAATTTAAGGACATATGCATAAAGGTAGCTCGGCTGTAAGTCTACGTATGGAAGATAGGGCAGTGTTTTAGAAGTTCAATATCACCGTGACATTATTGGACAGAGGTATTTCAATAGTATGGTTGCACCTAGTTGATTATGTGTCATGGTGCCCTTTAGGGCAATCGGTGTTTATATTATCAACCAATAGTTCTTGTTAAAAGATGATCATCTGATAATGATGGCAGTAATTCCGTCAGTTTACATAAATTATTTTGTCCATCAGGTCCTCAGAACTAAAAATGTGTTTATGTAACCAAAGTCGTAGGCATTTCTACAAGTCAAAATCTTTTCGTTAACATGACACAGCCAAAGGGCTAGGACTGGGGAACCATACATTCACACTAGGTGTCCACCTCAGCTAGTCAGTACATCAAGTATACAACGAATCAACGCACTGTTTAACCTGCCAGTATTTGATAGGTAAAACATCTCTCCCACCTTAAAACCACAACGAAGTTGTAAAGTTGCCTGTTTGGACTCAGGTTTACCCAAAGATAGCAACATAAATTGTTTTTACAACGTAAGCCCCTTTTGGGGCCTTCTACAAACAAACAGTGTATAGATGATACCGCGGTATCCGTAACTGAAGTAGCTGCAATGTGTTTTCCGCTTGCAGCTCTAACATTTTGACTTTCCTGTTAAGTTTAGTAGGTTTGGGCCTGCAGATCTATTTGAACAAAAAAAACCGCAGGTGAGCTTTGTTTACTAATGACAACAAACCAGTAAGTCATTTGTTGAAAACAGGTGTAAATGTGAAACATTATGTTTCCTTGCTTGTAAGTGTGTATATGTGTGTGTGTGTTTGAGTATGTGTGTGTGTATGTGTGAGTGTGTATGCATGTGGATGAGTGTGTGTTTGTGTATGTGTGGCAGTGTGTATTGTGTGTGTGTGTGTGTGTGTGTGTGTGTGTGTGTGTATCACTGCGCTAAAAATACACACAGACAGATAGACATTCTCTTTAATCAACTTAATTAATTTACTCACGATACGAGCATAGCTGTAGCCACCATGGCCACTTGCAAACCACTAAGCAAACATTCCTTCACTAATTAACACCGTCACGGTATGTTGACCACGCGATGTCGACACTCCGGGTTTTTTTGTTTTATGGACGGTTAGGAACATCCTATTTTCATTTGTCGCCAGATCGGGCTGACACCGTTTTAGTATCCCTATCAATTATTGAGCAGTGCATACTTATACATGTTATAGACTATCACCTTTCAAGAGGTTGAACAGTAAAGCGCAACATATATACAATATCTTTAAATACCCTTAAGATCGCGATTCTGTTGTAAAATCTACACACTACCAAGTAGGTTCGACACGTTTGATGTCCAAACCACAGACATCTTATTTCCAAGGCAGCACGTAAAAGCTTGAAGAAAAGCTTGATCTATGCCCCTATTTCCCCAAAACTTGTTACGAAGGGAACTTAAAACGTTACAAACATTACACAGTGACCCAAGGCAGTGCTGTGGCTTGTAGTCTGGATGTTTCATACATTTTAACGTGGTTGCTCACATGTGTAGTAATGGCTTTCTTCAGAGAACCATACAGGCACGTTCAGTTAGGTGTTTATTTATGGCCGAGATGTATTGGTAGGTTCTGTTTTATACATCTTTTCTAGACTTAGTAATATCTGGCAACGGCGTTGGCAAGGTTTCGGTAAATAGAGCTCAAATGAAAGGTTTCAATTGCTTTCCCAGGTTCCTGGAGAATTAACATTCTCAGTTAGTGAGATATTTCAACACTCCCCCATGTGATGTATATCCACAGCGTCTTCAAAGCGTTATGGCATTGTAGCGTATTCTTTCACAGTGTGAATATGATAGCGAGTTAGACAGACGGTGAAAAAGAGTAGAACCCTTCAAGATTCATTTCACCGTGATAATTGTCAGCACCTTCCTTTCAGCATTTTCTGTTTAGAAACATAAACAACTGATATGTTTGATCGTGTTTTCATTTCATGACATATAACGCATAACATGGAAGGTCTGTTGTGTAGTATCAGTGTTATGCAAACAAACCATTACGGCCTCCACGTGAGGTGTATGTAATGATAATAACATCAAATAGCTATCGTCACTTCTTAATATAAACCCGTGAAGATCCGGGTTAGAATTGATCTTCAGTATCCTATGTTTTTCGCAAGAGGCGACTAACGGGATCGGGTGATCAGGCTCGCTGATTGGCTGACACATGTCATCGGTTCCCCATTGCGCAGATCGATGCTCATGTGTCTGGTCCAGACTCGATTATTTACAGACCGTCGCCATATAGCTGGAATATTAATGAGTGCAGCGTAAAACTAAATTCGCTCGCTCTTAATATAAGATGTGATTTGAGTATTTCTGCCATTGTCGACCGATAGAACAGTTTGGTGACTGTTTTACGCCGTTTCAACATATATACCAGCTATAAACAGCGATACAAAAATAGGCTCCACACAATGTACCCTTGTTGGGATTCGAACCACCGTCTTCAGAGTGACGAACCGTTGTTACCATCAGGCTTTGCCGAAAACCCTTCAGGATAAAGGCATTACGCTTACTCAAGCTTAGGCTGCCGTACGTGGAAACAACTGCTGCAAGATATGTCGATACACTTTTTAGTAAAAACACAAACGAATATTATTTAAAGATTGTTTCTAAATAGCTATAAATAATTTCTGTTAGTACAGAATGATTGTAACAGCTGAAACCTTTCAAAACTTTTAATTGTTTTTTTTATAGTACAGAAAACAGTGGACATTAAGAAGTGCCGTAATGTTTTGTCTTAATAACGTCACAGGCATGTGAATAGGCTGACAAGTAGTTTTTCATTAACATGATTTATCGCAACGCATATCAAATAATGAGAAGCATATACGTGTTGAGTTTATATTTGTACATTATAACAGTGAATACATGCTCTATGATACACTATGCTAAGAAACATCTAAACTGCGTTAATAATGATATGGTGCGGAGGAGAAGCGCGTCGCATCCATGTGACATATGTACTTAAACTGACGCACAAAGAAAAGTACACCTGGGCTTTGGAATTAGTTTGGTTTTAAAAACGTAGGTATTTTTAAAAGTCTTTTGATTGTGATTTAGAATTCACAAGCATTGTGTACGTGTTGCCGGAACACCGTACCGAATTGCGATGTTGCCAGTGTCTTACGTTCCTCGTGGAAACGTAGACGATTCAGTTGATGTTTTAAGTCTGATGATGGTATGCCTTGCAGAGTCAATCGTTCTGGCCATATGGCTGTTCGGGGCCACCATCTGCGACATTTTATTGGCCCGTTCTCGCCCGCTGATAATCTTGGAAATATTTATGTGCCTTAACCCTAGGTATCCGCTAACAATCTCAATCAATTGTGTTTTATGCTGCTGGTGCAGATCATGCCCGTGCAATTCATCAAAATCATAATTTTCATGAAAACCGACACACAGGATATCTATGGTGTTTGGCAGCATAATGTTTGTGACAATCCCAAAACGTTTCACAACATTTAAGTTGTTCGTTGGAAAATGACGTTTGTATTAAACAATCACCTTAACTGTGTCAGTTATGCTAAGGTGAGCTTCGCCCCAGGTAATGTTATGCTACATCTCCCTAGCCGCATCCTTCATACGGAAGCAGGTGCTCGCAACGTCTACATCAGCCTGACAGCGACAACACCAACATTTCCTACGGCTTGGAAGGGGATCAGGTTTCTTAATAAGTCTACACTGTGATAGCAGCACCGCAACGTTACACTGCGTGTTTCGTGGGGTGCCTGTTTTCGTCTTGGTTCCCTTCAGAATTATTGTTGACTTTGTTGGTTTGATGTCGGGGAGAGGTTTACACAGCTCTATGGTACTTCTTGGTATGTCGTATACCCGTCGAGAAACGACACGTACAGCCCTTTGTTGAATCACTGATGAATCTGACACAGTCTGACACTGAGCTTCGAGACTTAGGTTACTTCATTACACTCGAGTCATGCGAAGTGGGGCCTTATCACATGGGTAATCAGACGAATAGGTAAACAGGCCGGCGTTTGTAGGACTAGGAGTTCTGTAACTTTGGTTTACAGTTAACATTTTCTTTGATATTTATAACGTTATTGCTGGCTGATAATAATGAGGGATGTCTAACTCTGATGCCCTCAGTCACCTGTAGGCTATGTCACTGCTAGTCTGGGTCATGTAGAATCAATTACAGACTTTGAAACACATGTCCAACACGCCAAATTGAGTGTAGAATCATTTGGCAAGTTTATTTCTTCAGTTTCAGTCTGAGTCTATTTGTAGTTTATCCGCCACACTGAATACGTTTGGTATTCTAACAATATTCCAGCACCTCGATGTTTTAATTTGCCAGCTTATGAGTTTCAATGTGATCATAGGACTCTGGGTCAAAAGTTGTTTCATCAGGTTCACAACATTCTCTCGGTCTCAGTGAAGCTTTCAACAAGATCAATGGCATTTCCAAATTAGATGGATCTGTGACAAAAAATGTCTGATGCGATTCCCTGCTTTGACTAGTACCATTTGTTCCCATGTTGTTGTTTAGATAGACTAACATATAGTCTCTGAAATGAACATATTTTACAGAAATAGAACTGTTTATGAAAAATAATCATAAGATATAATGAAAAGGAGCCCAGAGACTTTCTTCATGTTCAGAAACTGTGGAAATCTAGATTTTCCATATATTCTAGACTTGCATGGGCTTTCTTGGAGATATTTGTTTCAGGGTCTGTCCTGACAGACTAATGTTTACATTAACAGTTGATTTTCCTTTGGACGTTTGTGCTGGGGTAGTACATGCAGGCCTGTCACTAACACCCCTGGTATCCTTACTAATGTTATAGTGGTGGTGAGTGAGTGAGTGAGTTTAGTTTTACTCCGCACTCAGCAATATTCCAGCTATATGGCGGCGGTCTGTAAATAACCTGGACCAGACAATACAGTGATCAACATCGCTGAGCATCGATCTGCGCAATTGGGATACGATGACATGTGTTGACCAAAACCAGCGAGCCTGACCACCCGATCCCGTTAGTCGCCTCTTACGACAAGCATGGGTTACTGAAGGTTCATTCTAACCCGGACCTTCACGGATTGTTATAGTGGTACTCAAACACAAAGATTTCTTTATGAATATGGATTTTGTCTCATTGTTTCATTTCAAGTTGCAATACAGCGTGTCAGATAGGGTGCTTTTGCGGTTTACAGCATAACTGGTTCGATCAACCTGAGCAATGATCTACAATAGAGAGAAAATAAGACATCAACAAAATGTAGCTTTGGTTAATGATAACGCGATCGTAGACCGCCTCCGTGGTGTAGTGGTTTAGAGCGTCCGCCCGAGAGCGGAAGGTCGCAGGTTCGATCCCCGACCGCGTCATACCAAAGACATTAAAATATGGTACTTGTTGGTCCCTGTCTGGCGCTCGGCATTAATGGGTACAACAAGGACTGGTCGGCTCGGAGTCAGTATAATGTGTGTCTGAGTGGGGGTATTCATGCTTCACTGCGGCATGGTATCTCAGTGGGCTAGCACTATATAAAATCAGCTTCAGTCTGGACTCGTACAAACAGCCGCACATACACATACACACGCATGCACGTCGTCATATGAGCGAAATATTCTCAAGCACGACGTTAAACCCAATTTCACCTCCTCCACTTGACCGTGGGCGTTCTACAGTATTACGCCAGTGCAAACACCTTACAAATGATACAGGGAGCAAATCCTTCGCTGAGAAGCAAAGATTATAAATGTAATCACTTCTGTATTTTGAAATACAATTTGTTTCCTTTTGCTAATACTACAGACCAATCCAATTTCAAGCTATAAATAATATAAAAAGTATTCATCTACACAAACAATATTTTTATTCTACCTATCCAGTCAACTTGACTAGCGGATAACATGTAGGTCATAGAAACTATAACAACTAAGTTAACTTTAAAGCTCTAATACCTATAACCCACCGCCTCCGTGGTGTAGTGGTTAGAGCGTCCGCCCGGAGAGCGGAAGGTCGCGGGTTCGATCCCCGACCGCGTCATACCAAAAGACGTTAAAAATATGGTACTTGTTGGTCCCTGCCTGGCGCTCGGCATTAATGGGTACAACAAGGACTGGTCGGCTCGGAGTCAGTATAATGTGTCTGAGTGGGGTATTCATGCTTCACTGCGGCATGGTATCTCAGTGGGCTAGCACTATGTAACCAGCTTAAGTCTGGGCTAGTACAAGCAGCCGCACATACACATACACACGCATGCACGTCGTCATATGAGCGAAATATTCTCAAGCACGACGTAAAACCCAATTTCACCTCACTTCACCTATAACACTTTCATGAAACTGGCAGGAAGCGCTATGTATGGTGCGGAGAAACTAAGGACCTCAACTCAGGTAAATAAGGGGCGGTGGGGTAGCCTAGTGGATAAAGTTCGCTCGTCACGCCGAAGACTAGGGGTCGATTCCAAACATGGATACAATGTGTGAAGCCCATTTTGTGTTCGCCGCAGTGATATCCTGGATGGACTATTGCTAAACGCGGCATAAAACCATACTCACTCACTCAGTAGAACATGGGATTTGAACATGCAGTAAGTAAATATAAGAACATTAACTCTGGGCAGACTGTATCATATTTGTCAATAAACATGTTTGTCTCTTATCTGGTATCCGTAACCTTGTGTAAACAGTGCTCTCGCTCGATTCGATATTGTTTGTCATATGACAATCTATCCATAATAAATAAAAGCGACAAAACCTTTCCACATGCATAAACAGCTCTGCTAAATCCAGAGTCGATTTACAATTCCGGCTATATCATGAATCCCTATGAAGTAGTGATGATATCAGGTGTTCGAGAAAAGGCAAACGTATTCTGCTCAACCGGTGGCACCCGTCATAAACAAATGCAAAGGCCAGTCAATTGTTTGCCTGAAAAACACGATAACACATGTATGTAAAAGAGTGGAAGGGTGGCCTTTGCATTGTCTGTGAAGGAATGTCGAATGTCGAATTACATCCCGTAAGTAAGGTAGAATGGTTGTTAAAGCGTTCGCTAGTCACACAGAGAATCCGATTTTGATTCCCCACGCAGGTACAATATGTGTGACGTTTCTTGTGTCCCCCATCTGATACTGCCGGAATATTGCTATGAGCGGCATAAAACTATACTCATTCATTCATTGCAAGTACTTAAAACAATCGGTGACATAGATATTAAGTTGCATCTAAACACAACATCGTCGGTTCAGCGGAATAAAACCAAAAAAACATTAAAGGTGGTACTTGTTATTAACCTGCCTGGGCTAATTAATTCAGAGGATATAACAAGGACTGATGGACTGTGTTTGAGGTACTGGGGTATCCGTGTTTATACGGTGGTAGTGTGTGTCAGCGTGCTGTAGCCGCAACGTAGAACCGGTAAAAAATGGTGAACTAGTTCAGACATCAGTCATGCACACACACGCACACGCACACGCACACGCACGCACGCACCTTCAGAAGTTTTATATGCACTGTCATGGCAGGGAGCACCATGATTGGGTTTTACGCGTTGTACCCATCACTCTCCTACCCAGAGTTCCATGCGGCAAGCCAGCATAGTACCTCTGCCATTACAGGCCAGAAATATGTGACGATTCGTCACATCTTTGCAATGTCCATTCAATATAATACAGATTTCCTTTACTTTTTATTTTTGATGAGTCTACACATCTAACTAAACATCTTTAATAGAATGGTTTAGTTTCAATGAGAAAATACCCAAAAACATGCAACACTATTTCGATTTGCGTAGCGATCCTTTGTTTACATAGGTTGTACGGCTCCACGTGCTGTCATCGAAGCCGACGGAGAGCAAACGGTGCAGCCAGTTTGATATCTAAATATGTACTGTCATAGACCTAACTGTCGTAGTTGTGGAAGAATATATATGTGTAACAATGTAAAACATTATGAAGAGAGCGCCGAAAAGCTTTCGTGAGTCCAGTCTCTTCTTATTATGAATATGCGCGTTTGATTACAAACAAGAGAAAAGTCCGGTGACGTGATTTGCAAATTAGACTGTGGCAGTGATGTTATGTTAAGTCATCGCTGTGCCGGGGTGTAAAAATCCATGTGAGGAATCGAACTCCGGATTTTCGGCGTGACGAGCGAACGCTCCAACCACAATGCTACTCACAACCCTTAAACATCACATGACATACACAGAGGCATGCGACAATAAATATATACATATGGGTCTTTTTAAAGATATTCTCACGCAAACACGCTAGTAACCACGTTTTACCTCCCACATAGCTTAATGATAAACAAAGACATATCTTGATGTGCCTACTTACATCGTGGCATAGATAGCCGTTGTGCTACATTGGCATTTGGGGCTTGTAGCTTACTTTGAATCCTTCTTTCGACAAAGGAATTTCTATATTCAGCAGAACAGCAGAAAGAGAACATTTAGTACATTGAAACATCAGCTGCATATTTATTTGTTTTAGGTATCTCTGTTTTTAGGGTAAATACCTGAGGAAGTTTTGATATTTGTTGGACAATAAGCTATTTATCTCCCGGTTCAATATAGGGTTCGTCGCAGATTTCTCATGAGACTTCGTTACATCAGGAGTTTATGTAGAAACACTCAGTGTTCGAGTGTTTTAGGATCAGGCAAGAGTCATGTTGGTTCTTTCACCTACACAGCTGTGCATCAGCGGAGAAGCCTGCCCACATACCTGGAATAACGTTAATCAGACCCTGGCAAGATGTGCACTAATTAGATCCAAAGAGCAAAGTAAACGGAAATGTAGGTTCCGACTGGATTGAAAAGATAACTGGATGAAGTCATGGCTTGTGTTACATTTTTTGTAAGCTCGCACTGGAGTACGTGGTAGCCATGTTTCGTATGGCAGTCTGCTGAAGGCTGTACGTTAGATTAACACGTGGACGACTTGGGAGTATTCATCTTCGTAACTTAGTCACATGAGTTAGTGAGTGTCGTTTCACACCGCGTTCAGCAACCTTCATGCACAATCATTGCGGGGAACGCTATGAATGGGCTTTAAGCGTTGCACCCATTTGGGGAATCGAACTCGGATTTTCGGCGTGACGCTCAACCACAAGGCTACTCCCTTAATAACGATATACTTACGCAAGATCGCTTGTAAGTTATGGTGATGATACGGGGGTTCAAGAATCCAAGATGTACATTCAACGTTTGCGATATTTGATACCTCGATTATTGAGAGTAGATTATTATATTTTATCAAATTTTATTTTATTTTGAAGTTTCAATTCATTCCTGCTAATACATGTATATCTAAACGATGTGTTCAAACAGTAATTGAGTGAGTCGGATTTTGTACTATTCCAAGAATATCACGGTAGATATAACTTCATGAATCGTTTTTATAAATCGAATCTTGGCAATTGGCGTGACGAGTGTATTTGTTTCACAGAGTTTTGCATTCGACGATTACACCTACGGGCATGCTGAACTGTGTTATTCGTTCACGCATGAACTTTTCATTTAATTAAGATGTTTCCCTTATGGTCTTGGTGTAGCTTTAACACAACAGGGGAATGTTTTGTTTGACTTCCAGAGCAAATCATTAGAATTTTCAGAAGACGGTGATATCCACTAAAGTCAAAATTTTAGTACAACACCAGACTAAAACTTAGTCTCTGAACATATATAATTTTCATATGTACAAACAATTTACTTTAATTGAGGAGGAGTCCCAGTGAGAAGGGAGAATGAACTAGAGGAAATCTAGACTTGCTTCATTAAGGCTTCACAGCATTGCAGCAAGGGCTGGGAAGACAGGAAAATAATGAGATTCAGGGGACTGTGAGACATTGAAACACTTACAAATACCGGCATACCTGTTTAATCACTGTGAGGTTGAAAGGTATTATTACAATCAGATATTGTTAAACACTCCTTGCACTAAGGAGTGTTGGTGGTGACGATAACAGCATTGTATCCATTATGAAGGTGTGTATATTAAGCATTCTTTAAGGTCTACACTGTGGGTCTTCATCAGCTGGACTTTTTAACTTTTGTGTGAGCTTTGTCTTCAGTGAGGGTACGATGCTACATCAGATCAGCCAGCCTCATATGAGTAGGATTTATATGTGTTACCAACACTGCAATATGGCCGTACACCACGAAACCGAAGTCATTATTGGTTTCAAACCTATAAATAATTCGGTAACACCTTTGTGTGTGGACCGATTTCAGATTTTCAGATTTCAGATATTGATCAGTAAAAGGTGAACATGGTTATTTATGACGTAATTAGCATATGACGTCACATTAAACAAAATGACGTCATTATACTCGTACAGGTCGATTAGACCACTTGATTGATCTCATTATTAGACGGTGATTTTGGAATCAAATTATATGTTAAAAATGTGATAATCGTTTCCCTGTATTCAATCGCCTGTATTACCTGTATCCATAGCATCCTATTAATCACCTTCTGTATGAGAGTATGCAGCGTGGAACGCGCCACCAGGTAAACATGTAATATACACATGCAGCATTTACATGCATCCATGCAACAGCTGGCCTGTGAACGTTGTACTCACCGCTACGTGATGTTGTCAGCACTATCAGAAGAACAAATATACATCCTTTACACAACTTGAGTTTGGTGAAGATGGCACGAGTATGAGAGCACTGCGTCATGTCACTGACATAACAAAACCCCAGCCAGAGCGACCTGTCTGTATCAGTCCTCCACACTCTAACTAGCATCCACACAAGTCACCCTTGCTGTCAAACTACGGCATTGGGCTTTCTCCTCCAGATCCACACAAGTGTTGAAATACAAATTTAAGTTCCAAAAACCATGGCAAGCCATAACACTTCATTGTGCGCTCGCTACTTCCGAGTTAGAGACTCTCGTGCGCACGCGCGTCTTTCTTGGAGATGACTGGAATATTAAATACCTCTGCTGGTAGGGTAATCAGTGAGCTGAACGGCCGTGTGTTGTAAGGATGCTCGCGGAATGGTGAGCTGTCTACCCTATGTAGTGCGGCTGGTAGTTGCGGTGATGGGAGTGCTTGGATGAGAGCGTCCATAATTCACGTATATGCATACCTAGGCGCATTACATATTTGTTGTAGTAAATCATCTGTGAATGTTTGCGAACTAAGCATGGACTTCTCAGTACACTGATGGCTACTTCGAGTATTGAAGAACTTTTTTATATTACATGAAAACTGTATAATTTTTCCGATGGTAATGTGTTACAAAAATGGTTATGAAACTGTGTACATACTTCGCCTGGGATGATGTTTTGTAACCTAATATGTTACTTCGTATGTGTATTTGTTTTGTCAATATTGATTAACTAAACCAGAATAGATTATGATCATATAAGACCGAAAGTCAATACAATGAAAGTTGTATTACAGGATTAAAATGTTAAAATCAATAATGTTTTCGCAAGCCCCGATGTTCAAACAGACTGTGCACTCACACAACGGGAAGTCAACTGTTAACACGTTTCCTGTTGAAGAAAGTGCACTCCGTGTTTAGCGCTACCTTGATTTGCACTCATCCATAACCACAGGTTAATCTGAAGTAGCCAAGGGAAATCATTATTGAACTTCCTGAGACTAATCAAATAACTGTTTCCGACAGATGCATTAGTGAAGTTCACAACTGGTGAGGGGCGGTGGGGTAGCCTAGTGGTTAAAGTGTTCGCTAGTCACACCGAAGACCCTGGTTCGATTCCAAACATAGATACAATGTGTGAAGCACATATCTGGTGTCCCCGCCGTGATATTGCTGGAATGTTGCTAAGGGCCCTGTCACACTTCTGCGTATCCTAATTCCTTATGCGTTGCGCTATTGACATTTCTTTCATACGCAGTCGTACGCACAATACGCACCTCATATGCATCTCAATCGTTTTGTGTAAGTTTTATGTACGCCGGCATGCGCACAATACGGCCCAGGACGCGTGACAGATTTGGGCATGCACATAACTATGCTGCGTACGCTGTTACGCAGGTAATAATTAAGTTATAAATACGCAGTGCATAGGTCCCGCATCGGTCGAGTGTGGTACGAGTCTGATATGTGTTCGTTGGGGGTAAGCTGTTCATACACGGCAATACGCTGGTTTCCCGGCACGAGCTATGAGCCGCGTATGTTGGACGTATACATAGCGTACTTCCAGCGCAGATACAACGCACGCTGAACGAACTCATAGCCTATGCGGACGTATTGCACGAATCAGTACCATTTGTCCTGCGATCGGGCAGCGTATTGTATATATTTTTGTAACTTATGACAAACGCAGAGATAGCGTACAAATAGCGTACTTTGCCGAACATCCAGGGTACCCTCGAGATTTGGTATAAATATGATGGCTCGGCGGCCCATGATGACAAAGATTGATGTTCATGCTATGAAATCTGCACCGGTAACGAAAGGAGCGGGAAACAGCCGTCTTTTTAATAAATCGAGAATACGCTCGAAAGACCGGTAATAGTGTGTTAGTTCAGGCAGAGAATGGCAGACGATATAGAAGAAATTCGAGTCATGTGAAAAGGTTTGTGGATTCATCATGTGTTGGTGAGAATAGTGGGCATGTTCAGTGTGATGGTGGAAATGTGACAAGAGCTGAAGAGTCACAAAACGAATCATCTACTGCCTGACTGACAGAGTTTGGTTTTACGCTGCTTTTAGCAATATTCCAGCAACATCACGGCGGGGACACCAGAAATGGGCTTCACACATTGTACCCATGTGGGGATTCGAACCCCGTCTTCGGCGTGACGAGCCAACGCTTTAACCACTAGGCTACCCCACCGCCCCGAATCATCTACTGAGAATACCGTGGGTAATCAGGAAGCGGATAGTGGTTCAGTGCATGTGGTGCCGTGCAGTGGTGGAAGTGTTGCATCGACCAGTGTGTCTAAATCAGGTGAGAGTACCCCTGATTAACAGGATGTGTGTAGTGGCAGACCAGTGAGGCATAGGAGTCAACCAGCAAAATACAGAGATTATGTAATGGGTGTAGTATAGTGAAGTAATCAGTGTGAAACATTTGTATCTACATCACGTACTAAACCAGTTTGAAGTGCAATGTTCAGTGTCCAGAATTAGTTAACCAACTGACTATTGTTTTACTGTTTTAAATAAAACTATATTTTTAAAAAGAACAAGAAGAAAAGAAGAGGGAAAGAGGAATTTGAATTGTGCCTCCACAGTCACTGAGGAAACAGATTATTAGTGTAGCCTCATGAAGGTCACTTAGGAATATCTGGAAAAAAGTAGCGTCTGAGAACTAAAGTATGGTGGCCCAACATAGAGAAAGAAGCTTTGTTTTATCGTCTCTCATAACCCACTCTGGGTGGCGTTTGTACATCATCTCTCACATACTTGTTGTCATTTTGTACTGTGTACCAATGGTGAGACGCAAATTAAATATTTTGTATTGTATTGTAGTATAATTGTACTATTGAGATGGAAACAACTATAGCGATAGCGATAGTCTGTTGCAACATACTATTGCGATAGCGATTTGAAGTCATTTCTCAAATGAATGTATAGCTTATATGAAATATAAGCAAGTTAAAGTAGTTTCAGTCTCTTTTAATAACTGACTAGAAACTTGAAACCCAGACCAGATTAAGTAAACAGTTAAAACATAAACGTACTGTTTTTCACAATTTCAAACTCCGAGCCGCATGCCGTGTTTGCCGCCATGTTTGTTAAAGAGGTAACAGGGCGGATAACTCTAAATGACAGTGAACGAATCTGGTACTTCCTGTATTTTGCGCTGCGCTCTTATTAATTGAAATAAATTACTAAACTATCGATAGTCACACATACTATCGATGCATCGATAGTTTTTCTTTTCTACCATCGATTAATTGCTATCGGAGACTCAACAATAAAGCAATCCATCGATAGTTCGATGCATCGTTACAGGACTACAGTGTATGTCCGGACAGTTGAAGGTCTGTGGTTCGAACCCTGGTTCAGCACTCCAAAAGATGTTTCAAAACGATTCCTACTGTTGAGAGCACCTGCCAGACGTTTGCCATTTAGAATGTAAGAGAAGAACCTGTCTGATTGAGTCGGTGTCATGTGTCTGAATGGGATATCCAAGTTAAACTGCTAGTGAGCTCAAAATAGAACAAAGGGATGTCAACTGTATCGAAAACCAGTTCCTTATATCCGCGAATTGTATATACAGACATAATAACACGTCAACATTCAGTTGGTCATAAAACAGCAATTGGATACAGTACGTCATCAATAAACCTATTATTTCAGATTAATCATGGGTGAATGAGTGAGTGAGTATGGTTGAACGTCGCTTTTAGCAATATCCCAGCAATATCACGGCGGGGAACACCAGAAATGGGCTTCACACATTGTACCCATGTGGGAAATCGAACCCGGTCTTCGACGGGACGCACCAGACATCATCGATTAATTTGCGTAATATATTCCCAGTGCAGTGTGTGAATATTAAATTGATGAGGAGGTTGCATAAGTCTGCTTTATATCTGATTCACGAAGGTAAATCGATGGTAGGATGTCGGCTGTTTGACCTTTATGGACTAATTCCAGATCATTGATGTACCCGAAGCTCAGGGTGAACTTATTGACACAAATCCCTGGTTTTCATCTTGCCCATCCCAGAAGATGTTCTTGGCATTGAAGAAACTAATTAGAAGTGAGTGTGAGTGAGTTAAACTTTACGCCGCTTTTAGCAATACACCAGCAATATCACGGCGGGGACACCATAAATTGGCTTCATACATTTTTCACCATTGGGGAATCGAACCCGAGCGAACGCTTTAACCACTAGGCTACTCCACCGCCGTCTAACTGGAAAGAAGACTAGTATAACTGATGTCCACGGAGACGCCATGAAGCCTTCTGCATGATGCCATATGCCCTAAGCTCACTCACTTTTCAATACACCCTTTTTCCAAACATCCACATGATTCTTTGTTCGTTTATTTAACGCCGCACTCAGCAATATTCCAGTTATATATGGGACCCGTGAATATCCGGGTTAGCATTGATCATCAGCAACCCATGCTTGTTGTGAGAGTTGACAGACGGGATCGGGTGGTCAGGCTTGCTGACTTGGTTGACACATGTCATCGTATCCCAATCACTGGATTGTCTGGTCCAGAATCGATTATTTACAAACCGCCGCCATATAGCTGGAATATTGCTGAGTGCGGCGTAAAACTAAACTAACTCACTCACTCACTCCAGCTATATGGCGGCGGTCTGTAATTTCTCGGGTCTGGACCAAACAATCTAACGGTTAACGTCATTAACATCAATCAACGTAATTGACACGTCTCAATCAAGTCAGCGAGCCTGAACCCGTTAGTCGCCTCTTACAACAAGCATGGGTTTCTGAAGACCAATTCTAACCCGGATCCTCACGGGAATGGTTCAAGAGCTCAGGCAGGGACGAGTGAACGTTTTCATCACTTGACTACCTTACCGTGGTGATTTAGTACAGGCGTGCCATACATTTTTCAGTAAACAGTGGTCAGCTGCACTGCTCACCATTGGCAGTTTTCACGATCGGACACCTGTAACCTCACCCAGTTGACCTATGCTCAGCGCCAGCAGTTTGAGGATACATTGGAGGGTGTTTCAAATGGAGCTTCTCCCGTCCAGGTAACTGGCGTAACACAACACAGCAGTGTGTCGGCAGTTGCACATATTCTACTCAAACGAGGTTTAAGAATATATATATCAGATAGATACACAAAAAGCAGAATAAATGCTTTTCTCCAAACTGTTTCGCTGTTTACTCTTCAGGGAGATTGTAGCAGTTACGTAAATAAATAAATATATTTATTACCTACGAGGGCGAACATATCGGGGTTCATATTTTTCATACGATGCCCTAGGGCAAAATATCCCTTTGTCATGACGTGACGTGACGTCATAGCATTGTTCATGACGTCACGTCACCATGACAAAGTGATATTTTCTTCTGTGACGTTGCGTTCTAAATGCGGCGAAGGCGGGTAGACAGCCTGTGTTTGACAGTAAATTTGGGTTATTTTCCTCAATTTGAAGACTTTGAAGACTTCGGTAATATCATACTATGTTTACGACACTCGTGCCTAAATGTCGGTATATCCCTCGCTCTCGCTCGAGATATACTAACATTTAGGCACTCGTGTTGTTAACATAGTATGACATGGGCACCGAATATAATATCCTCTATTACTTTCACTGTACACCTGAAGAACCAGTCGTTGAACGGCCAAAGATTTTGTGCAGATAAAGGAGTTTTGGCAAGAAGAAATATCTGGATTATTCTTATATATATTCATATTACTATAGTTATGCCATGACAGGTTATTTATAACTATAGTGATTGAAAAGAATTAGGTGTTAGTATACTTAGTTTACATTTTATATTCCGGATACTATAAGTTCGCCTACCGGCTCGGGGTGACACTGCTACAAAGGGCGTACATCAGTCCGTATTTCCCTCGGTGAAGCATACAACGTATTTATCTTACCGCCATGTGAAATGTACAAAATATAATTTTATTTTATTTTTGGAGATCGCAACCGACCATATGAAATGTAAACAAAATGGCATCTGTTTCTCGAGTGGATCTTTAAAATCAGTGAAACATATTCTGACATACTTAAAACTGCTATTAAAATGTTTAATTATGTTTAAAGTTGAGCTGTTCAAACGATTCACTGTATAAAATACTTTAAATAAAGCAGTGAAAGTCAGTAAACTAAATGTGTACATAGTGAACTCAAAACAGCTATTCGAACGGTTTTCGAACTCCGGGCACTGCATGCGTCATATTATGACGTCATACCGATTGTTAGCGATACATCTTCTCGGCGGAGAGTTTGGCTTTTAGCGTGGCAGCGGGTAATATTTTTTCAGTTGTCACCCTCCCGGCGGGGTCACAATGAAAACCTGTTAAAGCGTCATTGACCAATGAAATTAAAGTGTTTTCATGAAGGTAAGATAGTGCGCGAACTATATAAATGGAGGGATCGGTCGGTATACAGTTTTATTTGTGGTGATTTGATATCAATATTCCTTTGGCCCAAGGTTACGGAAGGAGCCGAAAGGATCCGAATGACATAAGTGAAATGTGCCCCTGACGAAAAAAAGGAAGGATTCCACCTAAGGGCTTGTATGATGGAACAATGAAGATGTACGTCATCTGCTCTTTACAAAACGAGATTTTGACATGTCGATAAACTGTATTTCAGCAGGTGTTGGAAGGTTCTGTCAGCTCATGAGATAAATCACAAAGCTTATCTGGTAGGACTGATGGTCGACAGTGCTGTCAACATTGATTGTAGATCCCATTATGGATAAACACGATGCGTTCATAAAATATGTGATCCTCGCCGTTGGATGAGGTACGCAGCTGTTTGTATCCATAGCAAAACACTGCTACTGGCATGGATGAGAAGACTATGGTGCCCAGCGCTTGTTGTATCAGGAACCGTTCTATAGATTGCTGGCTAACCCAGTCCGGTGATCCCCCTTACTACTTAAAACACCAGTTAGTGTGGAACTCAAGACGTTCCCCGAAAGATCGATCATAGTATTACCTCTGTGGGTCGGAAGGTGTCTTGATTGACCCACTCACTCCACTCACCCACCCACCAGACTCCCACCCACTCACCTCACCACCAGACTCCCACCCACTCACTCACCCACCAGACTCACTCACCACTCACTCCACCACTCCCCACTCACTCACTCACTCACCCACCCACCACCCACTCCCACCCACTCACTCACTCACCCACCCACCAGACACTCACCCACCCACTCACCACTCACTCACCCAGACTCCCACCCACCACACTCCAGGACCCCACCCACCCACCCACCACTCACCACCACCCCACTCACACCCACCTCACCTCACTCACTCACTCCCACTTCACCAGACTCCCTCACACTCCTCACTCACCCACCAGATTCCCACTCACTCACTCACCTCACCAGACTCCCACCCACTCACTCACTCACCAGACTCCCACTCACTCTCTCACCCACCCACCAGGACTCCCACCCACCCACTCACTCACCCACCAGACTCCCACCACACTCTCACCCACCACTCACTCACTCTTATTACGGTCGTGTCGTAAAATGCCGAAGACGATGCATTTCTGTTGAATTCTATAAAGCATCAATGTAAATCATACATTTTACAGATATATTTTGGGCTTATCACGCACTTGTGTTCGGTAGTGTAAATTCCTACATAGTGAATTATTATTGCAGTAGCGAGCCCTGGTGAGGTAATAACATCGTGCTGATTATAATCACAGGGTATAGCGTAATAACCTTTATCACATAATGTCACTCATATTATTTCATAAATTCTATCATCGAAATATTTGCAATAATGTCTTTGAAAACGGCATCAAAACATTGCAAGTTTTCGTAGGATGTGTATAGATATATTACATCACAATGCCAGTGATTAATATGTCAGGCAGTGACCTCTGTCATTATGTAGTTTCTCCTGAAACTATTTTTTTTAGCGTGGAAAAATTAATTTTAGGATACAGGCAAAATTATCGTCTTTTTTGTCCGCGAGAGTAAATGCCTTTTTCTCAAAAGGAAGCTGCTCCAGCCTATGGAACTTCGTGTTTATTAAGAGTGAGTGAGTGAGTTAGTTAGTTTTACTCCGCACTCAGCAATATTCCAGCTATATGGTGGCGGTCTGTAAATAATCGAGCTGTGGACCAGACAATCCAGTGATCAACAGCATGAGCATCGATCTGCGCAATTGGGATACGATGACATGTGTCAACCAAGCCAGCGAGCCTGACCACCCGCTCCCGTTAGTCGCCTCTTACGACAATCATGGGTTACTTAAGATCAATTCTAACCCGGACCTTCACGGGTTTGTATTTATTTGAGGCTGTGGGGCTTGTCATGGTGTTTCCTAACGGGTTCCAATGTTTTCAGGTTTATCCAACACTCAAGACAAAATGAAACACGTTAATTGTTGGCCATATATATTTTAATTAGGGCAAACACCTAAAGTCGTAAAGGTATGTAGGTATCGAAGGTGGTGGGGTGGCCTAGTGGTAAAAGCGTTCGTTCGTCACTCCGAAGACCCGGGTTCTATTCCCCAGATAGCCCATTCCTGGTGTCCCCACCATGATATTCCTGGACTATTGCTGAAAGCGGCGTAAAGTCATCCATACTCACTCACCGTCAGTATCGCACCTGACACTGATTTTCGGTATATTTGACTGTTGTTTTGATAATGATAACAATTATCCACCTAGTTATCCATCCAGGAGACCGGCCGTCGGACACGATCACCGACAAAATGAAGGCGACGCCCCATTTGTTTGAAACAAAGTGCTACTTACCTGACCTTTCATATATTTGCATATCTGTCTGTAAGATGACTCCAGCGAAAACCATTTGATCAGACGCCGTGTCTGCCTGACCCGTGATATGAATAAACGCCAGCCTCGAGTAAATCCTGGTCAAAATCTCCACACACAAACAATTCTTTAGTTACCAAACAAACATACATTGTAACAAGAGTATCATAAATGATACCAAACACGCACGTGAATAAAAAGGACGCTTGTCACGAATAGAAATAAGCTCTCTGAAATACTCAGATTAGACTAACGCTTAGTCTCCGACTGCGTATACTTTTGACAGAAAGAAATGATTCCATTTAAAATGGAAAGGAGCCCCAGTGAGATGGGAGACTGAAGCCGAGGAATCTAGACTTGATTCATTTAGGGATTTCCATATGAAGAAGAGGCAAGGCGGAAGGCAAATAATGTGGTTCAGGGACTGTGAGACAGACTAGTATGTAAAGCCCATGAGTGACATGATATGAATAACATGCCTCGTCACAAGCAAGCTGTTGTTGCATTCCTATCTATCATTGAAGCCAGGGATGCCTCAATATCTGGTGAGCCTCAACTGTGAGTGGTGGATAGTTTAGCAATGTCCGGTAAAGTACATATATATGTTAGGCCTTAGATAAAATGTTATTGCTTCTCATTTCGAAAACCACTCAAAAATTCGAATCAAACCTAAGAATTGTTTTATGTTTTACGCTGGAGAAACTACAACTTTGACTGTCAAAATGTGCATGATTTTTTTGAAACTTCAAAGTTTTGATTTTCTATCGGAGAAAAGGTGTAAATTCCATAGAAATCAAGGGCTTTGGACATAAAATAGATTAAAATGTAAAAACAAAATCCTCCCGCTCGACCCATATTTTTGTTTAAAAAGGGATGAGAAACAAGATTATTTTTATGTAGCCTTTGAGTTTCGAGTAAGTTGGAAGGCTGGAATTGAAATTCCAAACATTACATTGTTTCAGTTTCAGAATTTGTGCTTTATAGAAATATTCGTTAAACCTGAAACCGTAAGTTAACACAAAGTAAAGATAGCTTTATCCAATATACTTAAAAGTGAATCATTTTCGTGATTTTATTTGATCACATATTTTGTATTTTCATTCATGAAAAAAATCAGGAGAGTTAATTCACCTTTCATTTTACAGCGCCTAAAGAATCTCATTGAAACGAAACGATTTCACTAAGTGCCGAAAGTGAGGTGAGGTGAGGTGAAATTGGGTTTAACATTGTGCTTGAGAATATTTCGCTCATATGACGACGTGTATGCGTGTGTATGTGCATGTGTAGCTGCTTGTACTAGCCCAGACTTAATGGTTTTATAGTGCTAGCCCACTGGGATACCATGCCGCAGTGAAGCATGAATACCCCACTCAGACACATTATACTGACTCCGAGCCGACCAGTCCTTGTTGTACCCATTAATGCCGAGCGCCAGGCAGGGACCAACAAGTACCAAATGTTAACGTCTTTTAAACTAATACCGAGATTGGAGAATAGCCCAATGGTGTTTAACGTCACGTCATCAATAGATTATTTAACGTCAGTATATAAGAGAAAAGTACTATGTAAGGTTCTTTGCCGGTGTATTGGTACACTTTACTAGTGACGATTGCATCATACACCCACTGGGATACTGAAGCTTAACACCGGTACCCGAATCAGTACACTGACAACTGAGCCAAAAACCACGGTAACAACAAGTGCCATCTTTTAGTCTATTTTGGTATGACGAAGTATGGATCCAAAACCATTTCACTCCCCCGTACAGACTCTCTATCTGTTAGACCAACACTATTAAAGACTTTATATATGCATTTATTTTGTTTCATAACAATGTATGTGTGTTTCAGTGCGTGCGCGCGTACGTGTGTGATGTGTTTGTGGGTACGTGCCTGTGCATGCCTGCGTGCCTGCGTGCAAAAGTATCTAGCGGTCTCTATTTGCTGTGTACAAATGGTAAATCTGAATCATGGAAGAATACCAATGTTATTTTATTTTTATTGAAGGAAGACAATGAATCTCTTTAAAACTTAGAAGAAAACAGTAAACTGTACCTCTGGGTAGCAACAAAGTGACTTTAGTACAAGATCACCTTTACTTTGAGTTATCGGTTTCGTGTACGGTCGTTTACTACCGCTTCATTAAGTGTTCTTATTAAAATTAACGTCAAAGCCAGAGAAAAAGACTATTCAGGATTATCTGCCCGAACAGATTCCACTGGGAATAAAATTAAGTCAAAACTGCGGTGAATATTATAGTTGTTCACTGGTCACGAAAGGGGTTGATGTACCCTCGATGTTTATGAGGGTACATCAACCTATGCCCCTCGTGACCAGTGAACAACTTATAAATGTTTGTTTATAAACAAACATCGAGGGTAATATCAACCCATGGGCCCCGAGGGACCAGTGAACAACGTATTTATCTTACCGAACACCTTAATATTAATTTTGAATTAACTTTTACACTTCTCCGGAACAATAGGCAATTTATCAATAATGACTTAATGGTTTTGAATTGTGTGTTATGCACATGTTAATTTAAAAGAGACTGTAAAGAAACGCCACATTTAACATAATATCATGGTATTATTTATTAAAAAAATACTTTAAAATTTACTTTGTGTGAGTTTATTGAGTATGCACCCTCATGGTTGACGGATAAACTGTATGAATGATTTGAGGTTGAACTCTATCAACCTTCATATTGCAAATGAACACACACAAAAGTGTATGTCAAGTTTTATAAATGTATACCACTATTCTTTTCATCATCTCAATAGTGATTCTACACGCTAATGGAGGATGTATATGTTTCTCGTAAATATGTGTATGCATATTCTGATGTAAAAAATCTTCCACCAAAGTCACCTGTTCATTAATTACATTATAAATAACAACGGTGTTGGGATTTTTCTTTATCACGAAATTAACCAATCAGAACTCGGGATGGTATTTTGCCCAATTCTTCAACATGGCTGCGCCCATGGTGCAATGTATTGATATGATAAACTTCTGTCGGCAGTGTCTTGGTGGAGAAGTTGTGAAATATAGTGGTATGTGGATAAATCTGGAAAGTTTGTAGAGGCAAAACCGAACGACATCTTAATATAAATCTCGGCTTGTAGTTGTCTGTCACACTGTCCCCTATTGACTAACATGTCAGGGCTCCAAAATGTTCATATAGTACAGAATATTAGTTCTTAAACTATCTTTAAGAATATAATAGAAAGGAGCCAAGAGACTACGTTTTGTTAATTTGGAAAGATTTCCTTCCGTTCCCAACCCTCAAACCTAACTCTAAACCTAACCCTAAGCCTAACCCTAAACCTTAACCTAACCCTTTAACCTAACCCTAACTTAAATTTTGGACTTTTTTAGTCATTTTTGTGAGTTCTCTAGTAATTGTTGTGTTAAGTTTTGTTAATAATTTTAGTATATTTATAAATATTATTTGGGATGGGGAACGGGAGGAACTCTTACCCTAATTTGACTTGCACAGGTTGTATATCTTTGTTTCAGGGAATGTATGGCAGACTATTTTAGTATCAGCTGTTTACTCATGAGAACCGAACAGACCATTGTCTCAGTGGGAAACGATAAGAAATCTTGTTAACTATGCATGCATGTGTGCGTGCGTGCGTGCGTGGGAGTGCGTGTTACGGAGTGTGTGCGTGCGTGCGTGCGTGCGTGCGTGTGTGCGTGCGTGTGTGTATGTGTGTGTGTGTGTGTGCGTGTGTGTGTGTGTGTGTGTGAAACTGAAATATAAACTTGAAACTACCCGTGCACTTTCTCCTTAAATCTTTTAAAGTTTCGCCTACAACTTGAATGCCAGTTGTCATGGCGATTAAAAAAGTATAATCAGTAAAGAAAGATGAAAGATCATTTATAATAGGTCAGTTATTGACAATGTATGTGAAATTTCACTATAGTTGACGACCACGGATACTTTGCAGTGTAACAGACAGACAGACGCACACACACACACACACACACACACACACACATACACACATACATACATACATACATACAACATACATACATACAACATACATACATACATACATACATACATACATACATACATACATACATACATACATATACATACATACATACATACATACATATATTACATACATACATACATACATAAATATACATACATACATACATACATACATATTTCTCTTACAATAAGACAAGTCTGCAAGCATAATGTTGGAAAGTATAGACCATCATTAAGTTCATTTGTGTATTATCTTATAATTGGGGAAAATCCAAGCTTCGATGATTACATGCAGCTCCCTGAGGAGTTTATGTGCTGGAAACTACAAATTCTGGCCTTGAGATCACAGAGAACAGATTCAGAGCCTATTGTAAAGCCGTGCAATATAGACACAATTTCCTTTGATACTGTCTAACAAGGTAAGACTGGTGAATACTTTTCATATACTGATCTCTCCTATTAACAGTAAACTGAATAGAAGCGATTATGAACCCTTTCCATATCCACAAGAAACTTCTGCTAAAAGCACTTTAAAGGCTTGGGAGATATCGACACATGTACGTGATTCATGTTTCATGCTTTAAAACCATACGCAACAACCAGCTGTATCGCGGCATGTAAATAGTTCCTATAAAGACAGGTGATGTCAGCGCACATAGGTTGATCTACAGTAACACCTTTTAAGTGTTGACCAAAAATATAGGATCAAGTAATATCAACAAAAGATGAGAAGAGTCTGTTAAGAACGACCCCAGTTAGGTTACTACTGTGACACGGCGGCATG